>NW_014578835.1:21398-30208 GCF_000485595.1 Priapulus caudatus
AATGATTATGATGAGAGACGAAGAGGACGAGATGAGAGCCGCGAGAGGGCGACTGAGAGAGAGAGACGACGAGAGGACAGAGACGAGCTAGAGAGAGAGAGGGCGATCGGAGAGAGACTGAGAAGGGAGCGGGACGAGGTGCGGGAGGTGATGAAGTGAGAGAGAGGAGGACGATGAGAGAGAGAGAGAGAGCAGACTGGGGATCCAGACGAAGACTGAGGAGAGACCTGGAGAGAGAGAGATGGATGAGAGAGAGAGATGATGCGGGTGGATTAATATCGTAAAGCGTAAGCTGACGTATATAAGGTATGTATATAAAGGTATGCTATATAAGGATTATGTATATTAAGGACGTATAAGGGATGTATATAAGGATATGTTATAAGGATATGTTATATGAAGGGGCTGTATGATATATAACGGTATGTATATTAAGGATATATATAAGGTATGTATAATAAGGGAGTATTAAGGGATGTACTATTACGGTACTGTATAACGGTATGTACTATAACGGATATGTATAATTAAGAGAAGTATAATAGGTACTGTATATAGTAATTGTATATAAGGTACATGTATATAACGGTATGGATATATAAAGGGACTATATAAGGATGTACTTATAGGGTATGTATATAAGGATGTCCTATAAGGTATTGTACTATAAGGAATATGTATATAAGGGACGTATATAAGGCGACGCTCTTATTATAAGGTATGATATATAAGGACATGCTACTATTAGGGTTATGATATTATAACGGGACGTATTAAGCGGACGTAATATAAGGCTATGTATATAAGGGACGTATATAAAAGGTATGTATTTAAGGTATGTATTAACGCGTACTGTATATAAGGTATGCATATATAAGGTTATGTATATAAGGTCATGTATAATAAGGATAGTGTATATAAGGACGTATATAAGGTCATGTATATAAGGAGGTATATCATATCGGTATGTATATAAGGGACGTATATAAGCGTATCGTTAATAAGGTATGTATATAAGGATATTGTATATACCCGGTATGTACTTTTAAGGCTATGTATATATAAGGTATGTATATAAGGTATGGTATATAGCGGTATGATATGTAAAGTAGTATATTAAGGTATGTATATAAGGAGATGTAATTATAAAGGTATGTATATATACGGATATGTATAGAAAGTAATGTTATTAAGGTATGGTATATAAAGGGATGCTATATAAGTATGTATAAAGAGGACGCGTATATAAGGATATGTATATCAACGGATTACTATAAAGGTATGTATATAAGCGGAACGCTACATATAAGGCGGATAGGGCGACAATCCTGCTTGCGGACTCATATGCCGTCACGCATGCTACAGCGCAGTGATTATGTCATGTTCCGCCATCCATTGCCAGGCCAGCCATCTAAAACCAAGCCAGCGATATCATACTTTAGACAAGCGAACTAACCTTCGGACACACACACATCACGCAAGCGCGACATAACGAGCACGACACGCACCCGCACACGCACGCCAGGCTCGCAACCACGCACGCCCACGCAGCCGACGTACAGCATGCATGACATGCAACACACACAGCACACTGCACACGCGCTACAACACACACGACACACCACACACACACACACACCCACACCACAACCACACACACACACACCACACAACACACACACACCACACACACACACACCACACACAACACACACACCACACACCACACAACACACACACACACCACACACCACACACCACACACACACCACAAACATCACATATATATACACCGCACACGCACACGCACCACGCCCACAACTGCACGCGCACGCCGCACGCGCCGACGCGCACCGCGACGCTCGCACGGCACACGCACATACACACACACACACCACACACACACACATCACCACACACACACCACAACACAACACTCACGCGACGCCGCACACACACACCACACAACAATCGCAAATAGACGGCACGCTTCTTGTGGCGGATTTTACCGATAAAATTGACACAATGACAAAGTAGCCGGCATAAGCACACAAACATGCACGTGACAAAAATTCAGAAATGTCTGGCTATTAATATCTGTTCGCATATCTCCTTCTCTCTCTCATTCCGCAGCATCGCTTCTCTCGCTCTCTCTCTACTTTTCGCGCTCTCTCTCTCTCTCTCTCTCTCTCTCTCTCTCGCTCCTTCTCTCTCCCCCTCTTCTGCTCTCTATCTCTCTCTCTCTCTCTCTTCTCTTCTCTCTCCTCTCTTCTCTCATCTCTCTTTCTCTCTCTCCTCTCTCCCCCCCCATCCTCTCTTCTCTCTATCACCCTTTTCGCTCGTTCGCTGTTCTCTTCTCTCTTCACTCTTCTGCCTCTTATCTCTCTCTCTCTCTCTCTCTCCTCTCTTAACTACTCTCTGCTTTTTAACTATGCTCTCTCTTCTTTATCTATCTCTCTCTGTGTGTCTCTTCAGCTTTCTCTCTTTCTCCGTCCCTCTCTCGCATACTCTCTCTCTCTCCTCTTCTCACCTGTCTTCTCTCTCTCTCTCTCTCTTCTCGCGCCTCTCTCTCCCTCTCTCGTCTTCTCTCTCACATGACTCAACTCCTCTCCCCGTCTCCCTCCTGTCTCCCCCGGCTGCGCCCACTGTCGCTGGGCACCTCGATAAGTCACTATGGATGAAATTCGCGGGAATGACTTTTCCCGCGAGTAATTCGCGCGTGAATTGTGAGCTTCGCTTGCTAGGCGCGTACTTAAGACGCGACTCTACACGCCTACACACGCCCATCACGTCGATCTGATGTATAAACGATGCTTTAGATATCTCGCAACGACGCGCTCTCTTCGCCTAAGTGTGTGTGCGTGGTGTGCGTGTGCTGTGTGTGTGTATGCGCGCGCGTGTGTGGCGCTGATGTGTGTGTGGTGTGTGTCGATGTGTTGTGATGTGTGTGATGCTGTGTGTGTGACTGTGTTGTGTGCGTGTGCATGGCGTGCTGGCATGTGTGGGAGTGTGCATGCATGCGTCGTGGTGTGTGTGTGATGTGTGTGTGTGTGTGTGTGTGTGTGTGTGTGTGTGTGAGCGCGTGTGCGTGTGCGTGTGTGTGCATACAATGTGAGAGCTTGCCTGACCTACTGCCTGCACGATTGTTATTGTTGTTGTTGCTGTACTGACTGCTTCTGCTGCTGCTGCTGCTGCTGCTGCTGATTGCTACTGCTGTTTATGCTGCTGCTGTTTGCTGCTGTACTGACTTAGCTGCTGCTTGCTGCTATTGCTTGCCACGAGTTCTTTTTGCACAATGTTATGTTGATCTGCGCTACTGCTCCGTTCTGACTGTGCTGCCTGTTGTGCTGTTACTGCTGCTGGCTTGCTGCTGAATATACTGCAGCTTGTGTTACTGTTGCACGATGCTTATTTGTTGGATTGCGCTAATGTGCTTCTGCTGCTGACTTGCTGCTTGCTGCCTGCTACTGCTGCTGTTGCTGCTGCTACTACTGCAGCTGCTGCTACTGCTGCCACGATTGTTATTGTTGATGCTGCTGCTACTGCTGCTGCTGCTGCTGCTGTACTGCTGCTGTTGCTGCTGCTTACGTCTGCCAGCTGTGACTACTGCTGCCGAATTGTTATGTTGATATTGTGCTACTGCTGGCTTCTTGTGCTGCTGCTGTTCGCTGTGCTACTGCTGCTTGTTGCTGACTTCTACTAATGCAGCTGTTGCTACTGCTGCCACGATTCGTTGTCTGTTGTGCTGCTAATGCTGCTTTCTGCTGTGCTGATTGTTGCTGCTGCTACTGTGCCTGCTTGCGTCGCCGCTACTACTGCAGCTGTTGCTACTGCTGCCATGATTGTTATTGTTGATGCCGCTGCTACTGCTGCTATTACTGCCAGGGCTCCTAGCCGGCGCTCTGTAATAAATCATAACCGACTTTACTGGCGCGCGATTCTTTCGGCAATATAACGTAATAACATGTACAAGTGCCCCGGGGTTCTGTAGACTGGCACCCTGTCTCTACACGTTGTTAATGATCTGTATTTAGAGCAGAGATAGGGGGTCAGTCTACGCGTTGCCGACAGGCATTCCGGCCAGAAACGAGGAGCGTGCTAGAGAGCGACCGTAGCCTGCTACGAGAGACGGCAGGGGGGGGGGGGCACGGAAGAAAGGCAGGGAGGGGGAAGGAGAAGGAGGATGCAGAGCTGGAGGCTGAGAAAAGGAAGAGGAGGGTAGGAAGGAGGAGGAAAAAGGAGAAGAAGAAAGAAGGATGAGAAGGAGGAGGAGGGGAGCTGGAGATAAAAAAAAAGGAAGAAAAGAAGAGGAAGGAGGAGGAGAAGAATAAAGTCGGGAGGAGAGAAGGAGAGGATGTAGAGGAGGGGAGGAGACGAGAAGGAAGAGGATGTAGAGGAGGGGAGGAGGACGAGAAGACAAAAACAGAAGAAGAAGAAGAAGAAGAAGAAGAAAAGAAGAAGTGAAGAAGAAGTTAGAAGAAGACAGAAGAAGAAGAAGGTGAGGAGCAGAATGCTAAGGGGGAAGAGAAGAAAGGGGAGATGGGAGAAGAAAGAGGAGACCGTAGAAAGAGTAGATGCACGAGGAAGAAGGATACGCGAATAAAATGAAGACCAGAAAGGCGAGGAGAGGCGGGAGAGAGAGAGTAAGAACCGAAGAAGGAGGAGGCAGGGAAGGGGAAGGAAGGAAGAGGCAGAGGCAGGGAAGGGGAAGGAAGGAAGAGGCAGAGGCAGGGAAGGGGAGGAGGAGGAGAAAGAGGCAGGGAAGAGAAAGGGGAGGAAGGAAGAGGATTCCCTTGCGTGCTCTCTCTCAGTCTCTTTCTCCTCCCTTCTCCCTCCATCGCTGCATGAATCAAGGCGACTATGAGTAACTTGTGATGTTTCTATATTTTGCAGGCAGGAGGAGAGAGACATGCAGGCAGACGTGCAGGCAGCGCAACCTAGCGGACGCACTGAGTGCGGCGGCCGTGACGACACGTGTTCACATACGTCACAGATCGTGACGTTTCTCACATACGTCAAAAATAGCGACGTTTCTCACATACGTCATAAATCGTCGTGACGATTATCGCATACGTCACAAAGCGTGACGTTCTTCGCATACGTCCGTGATCGTGCTGTGACGTTTATCTCACGTGCATCAAAAATCGTGACGTTGCTTACGTACGCCAGAAGGAGTGACGTTTTTACATACGTCACAAAGTGTGACGTTCCTTACAAACGTCACAAATCGTGACGTCTCTCGCATACGTCAGGGATCGTGCCGTGACGTTTACCGCAGATAAGCAGACGACACTACAACGCATCTTCTGCGAACAAACACACCACAGCGCGGTTTTCCCGCCAAGATTGCAATCACCAGCAAGAACGCATCCCTCAGATTTCTCTCGGGTTGGACGAGCGCATGTATCCGCGCGGCCACTAAGTGGCGGTGCGACGGTCGCCGCGCGGCGAGCCAACCGACGCAGCAGCGAACTTCCGCTTTTGTTTCCGGCCGCCATGACGATTCTCGGAGCATTCGCAGCGCCCTCCGGCGGCGCGCGGACGTCGTCGCGTAGCTGAGTAGCGCGGCGGCGTATAAAGGTCGCTGCTGCTGCTGCTGCGGCGGCATAGAGAGAGCGCTGGCAGAGACGGTGCCGCTGCTGCTACGCGTCGCGTCGGCGATGGGCGAGTCACGTGACCGCGACCTCGAGGCGACGCTCTGCAAGATGGCGACGCCGGACTACGACGACGACGACGCCGACGCGGTCGCCGACGACGACAGCAACCGGTGGCAGCGACGCGAGACGACGAAGAACCGACGCAACGAGCTGCGAGGGGGCGCCACCGTGCCCAACCACTGGCTCTCGTCGTCGTCGGCGGCGGCGGCGGCGCTGCAGCAGCACGAGGACCACGTCGACAGCATGAAACCGCCGGTGGTGGCGCCACGGTCGCGGCGCGCGCGTGGGGAGCGTCTTATAATCAACATCAGCGGGCTTCACTTTGAAACGCGTACTCGCACGCTCTCCCGCTACCCGGAAACCCTCCTCGGCGACCCGGCGAAGCGACGTCGCTACTACGACGCTCTGCGCGACGAGTATTACTTCGATCGGCATCGCCCGAGCTTCGACGCCATCTTGCACTACTACCAGAGTCGCGGGCGACTGCAGCGCCCCCAGAACGTCCCCATCGACGTCTTCACTGCGGAGATTCGCTTCTTTCAACTCGGCGACGCGGTCCTGGATAAGTATGCGACGAGCGAGGGGCTGATCAAGGACGTCGAAAAACCGATGCCGAGTTCGCCACTGCAGCGCAAGATCTGGCAGCTGTTCGAGTATCCGGAGAGTTCCTTTCTCGCCCGCATCGTGGCGCTGCTGTCCGTCACCGTCATCATCCTGTCGATCTGCGTCTTCTGCGTGGAGACCCTCCCGAGTTTCGCGAAGTCCGCGTCCGCGAATGCGACGCAAGACGGCAGTGTTCCGCCGCTGACGGAACTGCAACAGGCGTTCAACGATCCGTTCTTTGTCATCGAGACGGTGTGCGTCGCCTGGTTCGCTTTCGAACTCTTCATGCGTTTCATGTCTTCGCCTCGGAAGCTGATCTTCGGCAAGTCCTTCATGAACATCATAGACTTCGTCGCCATCACGCCCTACTTTGTGACGCTCGGTATCGCGATCATGAACAAGAATGCGAACATGGGCGCCATGTCGCTCGCCGTTCTGCGAGTGTTCCGACTCGTGCGTGTTTTCCGCATCTTCAAACTCTCGCGGCACTACAAGGGTTTGCAGGTGATCGGACAGACGCTAAGCGCGAGCATGCCAGAGTTGGGCCTCCTCATCTTTTTCCTCCTCATCGGAACTGTTCTCTTCTCGTCTGCCGTCTACTACGCCGAACAGGACTACAAAGATACGAACTTCACGTCGATACCGGCGGCGTTCTGGTGGGCGATCGTTACCATGACAACGATCGGCTATGGGGATCTGGTGCCGAAGACCGAGTGGGGGAAGCTTGTGGGGACGCTGTGCGTCATATCCGGCGTGCTGACGATCGCTCTTCCGGTCCCGATCATCGTTTCAAACTTCGACTACTACTATCATCGGCACCAGGATCCGGACACGTTTCACAACCGGTCCGAGGAAGAGTCGGACGAGGACGATGATGATGATGATGATGATGATGACGATGGCGGAGGCGGGGGTGAGGGTGGGGTTGGCGGCGGCGGGGAGGGGGAGGCGAAAAAGAAGGAGGGGTGTGGGGCTATAGGGCTGGTGGAGCCACGCGTGCTGGCGGTGGATGAGGCTGAGTCAAAAATATGACGGGGGCGTAGTAGGACGTGGCAGGGTACGGCGAGGTATAACATGGTATAGTGTGGCGTGGCAGGGCGTGGCAGGGCGTGGCAGGGCGTGGCAGGGTACGGCGAGGTATAACATGGTATAGTGTGGCGTGGCAGGGCGTGGCAGGGCGTGGTAGAGAACGGCGAGGTATAACATGGTATAGTGTGGCGTGGCAGGGCGTGGCAGGGCGTGGCAGGCGTGGCAGGGAACGGCGAGATAACATGGTATAAGTTGTGCGTGGCAGGCGTGGCAGGGAACGCGCGGAGTAATAACATGATATAGTGTGGCGTGGCAGGGGTGGAAGGAACGGCGAGTATAACATGGTATGGTGGCGTGGCAGGGACGAACTAAGAGAAACAAAGCTAGCCAAATGGAGAATTAAAAGTTGAACTACTTCTAATTCGTAGGGCTCTAGCCTCGAACCGTAATTAAACACTGGGAGTGATCCAGTTGTCAGCAAAGCTAAATAACAGTCATCAGTGGATATGCGTGTATGCAACATGTTCTGCTTGCATCTATGACAAATACGACATACGCATATACGCTCTACTATGACACTAATTGTCATAGGAAGATTCTTCCTATGGCAAATATAAGCGTCAACTTCGTTCCGCTTTACAGCTGAAATTTACTGCTTGCGTTCATAATAGCGCTCCTAAACTCCTATGATGCGCACAACACATACAACAATATTTGTCATAGGAAGAATCTTCCTATGACAAATAGTGTCATAAGAGAGCGGATATGCGTATGTCGTATTTGTCATAGATGCTAGCAGAACAGGCTGGTGTGTGAGCCTGCAGAGCGTGAACATGGACTGACTACAGACACGAGCACGTTGCGGCATGTTAAATTGACTACGTCACGAATTTTCTATGGTAAAATTTGTAACATTTTTGTTGCCATTTTTTTTACATTAAAAGTAAGAACTAACGGGACTAAACGTATCGTCAAATTCTTACCTGATAAGATTGTTTCTCAACTAGTTAAAAATCCAAAAAACCTGGACGATTTGATATTATGTTCCTGACATTAATTGCTTGCTATGGGCTATGTATGAGTCACGAGTGTATGTTCACATCGAACAATATAGTAAAATAGGAAGTATAATGCAGCAATTTACCCATACAAAGTGAACAAAATTAGTTATATTTTGTAAAAAAGTGGAATTATTTTTTTTATTTTTACTATTTACGGTGACGTAATCACTTTAATGTACCGCCGCCGCTACTGTCACCACCGCAGCTACTACTACTAGGTGTACAGGAATAGGAAATGTATTTCTAATTCTCTAGTTCATGTACTTCTGCTGCTACTACTACTACAGCTACTACTACTACTACTACTACTACTACTACTACTACTACTACTACTACTACTACTACTACTGTTAGATGTACAGGAATAGGAAATGTAACTCTAATTCTCTAGTTTATGTACTAATGCTACTATTACTACTACTACTACTACTACTACTACTACTACTACTACTACTACTAC
>NW_014578835.1:32283-37182 GCF_000485595.1 Priapulus caudatus
CTGTCCCTCGCTCAGCCTCCTTCTTTGTCTACTGCCCTCAATTATCTTCCCTGCGAGATTTCCGCATTCTCTCATCCTTTCTCCCCCTCAGCAAGCTATATTATGAAGTTTGCCTCAGACGGCACTGCACGCCTAACACGGTGCGCGCGCATGCGCAATATCTCCCGAGAGGAATCGTATTTTGCAAAGATTATGCATTTGAAATAAAGAGCAGTTATCCTAGCATGGATCTATGTGATAACATTCTATCTGTAAACATCATTTAAGAAAGAGGAAGAAGACCTTGCATTTATGGTCCCGGCTGCGTATACCAGCCAGTACACAATCTGGCTATGTTAGTGTGTTAGCGCAAGCGCAATATCTCACCAGAGAAGTTATATTTTGTGGTGAATATGCATTTAAAATGGTTAGGGGGTATCTCAGCATAGATTTCCTTAATATACCTTTATCAGTTGACATGTGTTCATACTAAGGAGAGCGCCCTAGCAGGTAGGGTACAAAACACTTACTTCGTGCCCTCGCATCCTATCCCTTGCCTCCCCTGTCCTTCGCTCAGCCTCCTTCCTCTTCTTCTTCTTCTAGCGCCCCCAGCTATCTTTCCTGCAGTCTTTCCTCAGTCTCCCATCCCCTCTCTCCCTCAGCAAGCTATATTATGAAGTTTGCCTCAGACGGCACTGCATGCCTAACACGGTGCGCGCGCATTCGCAATATCTCCCGAGAGAAATCGTATTTTGCAAAGATTATGCATTTAAAATGAAGAGCAGTTATCCTAGCATGGATCTATGTGATAACATTCTATCTGTAGATATCATTTAAGAAATAGGAGGAAGACTTTGCATGTATGGTCCCGGCTGCGTATACTAGCCAGTACACAATATGGCTATGTTAGTGTGTTAGCGCATGTGCAATATCTCACCAGAGGAGTTATATTTTGTGGTGAATATGCATTTAAAATGGTTAGGGGGTATCTCAGCAAAGATTCCCTAATCAACTTTTATTAGTTGACATGTGTTTATAATTAGGAGAGCGCCCTAGCAGGTAGGGTACAAAACACCTACTTTATGTCCTCACGCCCTATCCCTTGCCTCCCCTGTCCCTCGTTCAGCCTCCTTCTTCTTCTACCGCCCCCTGCTATCTTCCCTGCCGCATTTCCTTAGTCTCCCATCACCTCGCCTCCTCAGCAAGGTATATTATGAAGTTTGCCTCAGATGGCACTGCACGCCTAACACGGTGTGCGCGCATGCGCAATATCTTTCGAGAGAAATCGTATTTTGCAAAGATTATGCATTAAAGGATTCGCACTCCCCGAGTGCCTTCTTTCTCTTTATTCATGCGAAACACGTCCGCCCACGTTAACAGCTCCATCCGATTAACAAAAATAACAGGTGTGCGCTAGCGTCCCGCGAACATCCGCTTACGTGACTCACTAGCTTCGCTTGTAGCTGGCTGTCTACGGTCGCGCTGTGCAGCACGATATTACGGTGCGCTGAACATAACTTATTGCTAGACGCAATCCGTAACAATGATAATGATGATAATAATAATGATAATAATAATAATAATAATAATAAAAAATAAAATAAAATAATGTTTGATGTCCGCTACCGCTCCAAGCTTGGTCAGGGGGACAAGATAAATGCTAATCTACCTGAGAGAGCAAAGTATATATTCTCAAAGAGATATAAAGAGTTCTCTGGGATGCAGGGTATATATTCTTAGTAACTATAGAAATATTTCTCTGTGGTAGCAGGGTATATGTTCTAAGTGAGCATAGAAAGAATTCTCTGGGGAGCAGGGTATATATTGTAAGTGAGTATAAAAAGATTATTCTGTGGAGTATATATTCTCAGTAAAATTTAAAGTTTTTCCCCCCCTGTTCCCCTTTAATATTAAAAGAGTTTCCCGTGGGAGCAGGGTGTATATACGCAGTAAGTATAGAAATACTTGGCTGGCGCGGGCAGGATATATATTGTCAGAATATTGCTTTAGCAATAACCTTCTCCATAACAGCACGGACTGTTGCATAGCTGACACTACAGCTGCAGCTTTCCCCCGCCCCCCAGTGCGTGCAGAAAGAGTTGACACAGGCGGGGAGGAAGAGGAGTAGGAGAAAACGAATGAGATGATGATGATGATGATAATGATGATGATGATGATAATGATGATGATGAAGAAGAAGAAGATGGTGATGATGAAAAAGAAAAAGAACTACTTTATGCCCTCGCGTCCTATCCCTTGCCTCCCCTGTCCCTCGCTCAGCCTCCTCCTTTTTCTACCGCTACCAGCTATCTTCCTGCAGCCTTTCCTCAGTCTCCCATCCCCTCTCTCCCTCAGCAAGCTATATTATGAAGTTTTCCTCAGACGGCACTGCACGCCTAACACGGTGCGCGCGCATGCGCAATATCTCCCGAGAGAATCGTATTTTGCAAAGATTATGCATTTGAAATGAAGAGCAGTTATCCTAGCATGGATCTATGTGATAACATCCCATCTGTAAACATCATTTAAGAAATAGGAGGAAGACCTTGCATGTATGGTCCCGGCTGCGTATACCAGCCAGTACACAATCTGGCTATGTTAGTGTGTTAGCGCAAGCGCAATATCTCACCAGAGGAGTTATATTTTGTTGTGAATATGCATTTAAAATGGTTAGGGGGTATCTCAGCATAGATTTCCCTAATAAACCTTTATCAGTTGACATGTGTTTATAATCAGGAGAGCGCCCTAGCATGTAGAGTATAAAACACCTACTTTATGCTCTCGCGTCTTTCCCCTTGCCTCCCCTGTCCCTCGCTCAGTCTCCTTCTTCTTCTACCGCCCCCAGCTATCTTCCCTGCCGCATTTCCTTAGTCTCCCATCACCTCTCCTCCTCAGCAAGGTATATTATGAAGTTTGCCTCAGATGGCACTGCACGCCTAACACGGTGTGCGCGCATGCGCAATATCTTTCGAGAGAAATCGTATTTTGCAATGATTATGCATTTAAAATGAAGAGCAGTTATCCTAGCATGGATCTATATGATAATATTCCATCTGTAGACATCATTTAAGAAATAGGAGGAAGACCTTGCATGTATGGTCTCGACTGCGTATAACAGACAGTACACAATCTGGCTATGTTAGTGTGTTAGCCCATGCGCAATATCTCACCAGAGGAGTTATATTTTGTGGTGAATATGCATTTAAAATGGTTAGGGTGTATCTCAGCATAGATTCCCTAATAAACTTTTATTAGTCGACATGTGTTTATAATTAGAAGAGCGCCCTAGCATGTAGGGTACAAAACACCTACTTTGTGTCCTCGCGTCCTATCCCTTGCCTCCCCTGTCCCTCGCTCAGCCTCCTTCTTCTTCTACCGCCCCCAGTTATCTTTCCTGCAGCCTTTCCTTAGTCTCCCATCCCCTCTCTCCCTCAGCAAGCTATATTACAAAGTTTTCCTGCGACACTGCAGCGCGCGCCTAACACGGTGCGCGCGCATGCGCAATATTTCCCGAAAGAAATCGTATTTTGCAATGATTATGCATTTAAAATAAAGAGCAGTTATCCTAGCATGGATCTATATGATAACATTCCATCTGTAGACATCATTTAAGAAATAGGAAGAAGACCTTGCATGTATGGTCTCGGCTGCGTATAACAGACAGTACACAATCTGGCTACGTTAGTGTGTTAGCGCATGCGGAATATCTCACCAGAGGAGTTATATTTTGCCGTGAATATGCATTTAAAATGGTTAAGGGGTATCTCAGCATAGATTCCTTAATAAACTTTTATCAGTTGACATGTGTTTATAATTAGGAGAGCGCCCTAGCATGTAGGGTACAAAACACCTACTTTATACCCTCGCGTCTTTCCCATTGCCTCCCCTGTCCCTCGCTCAGCCTCCTTCTTCTTCTACCGCCGCAGCTATCTTCCCTGCCGCAATTCCCCAGTCTCCCATCCACTCTCCCCCTCAGCAAGCTATATTATGATGTTTGCCTTAGACGGCACTGCACGCCTAACACGGTGTGCGCGCATGCGCAATATCTCCCGAGAGAAATCGTATTTTGCAATGATTATGCATTTAAAATGAAGAATAGTTATCCTAGCAGAGGTTTATATAATAATATTCCATCAGTAGACATCATTTAAGAAATAAGAGGAAGACCTTACGTGTAAGGTCTCGACTGCGTATACCAGCGATTACACAATCTGGCTATGTTAGTGTGTTAGCGCATGCGGAATATCTCACCAGAGCAGTTATATTTTGTGATGAATATGCATTTAAAATGGTTAGGGGGTATCTCAGCATAGATTTCCCTAATAAACCTTTATCAGTTGACATGTGTTTATAATTAGGAGAGCGCCCTAGCATGTAGGGTACAAAACATCTCCTTTATGCCCTCGCGTCCTATCCCTTGCCTCCCCTGTCCCCCGCTCAGCCTCCTTCTTCTTCTACCGCCCCCCAGCTATCTTTCCTGCAGCCTTTCCTCAGTCTCCCATCCCCTCTCTTTCTCAGCAAGGTATATTATGAAGTTTGCCTCAGATGGCACTGCACGCCTAACACGGTGTGCGCGCATGCGCAATATCTTTCGAAAGAAATCGTATTTTGCAATGATTATGCATTTAAAATAAAGAGGACTTATCCTAGCATAGGTTTATATGATAATATTCCATCAGTAGACATCATTTAAGAAATAAGAGGAAGACTTTGCATGTAAGGTCTCGACTGCGTATACCAGCCAGTACACAATCTGGCTATGTTAGTGTGTTAGCGCATGCGCAATATCTCACCAGAGGAGTTATATTTTGTGATGAATATGCATTTAAAATGGTTAGGGGGTATCTCAGCATAGATTTCCCTAATAAACCTTTATCAGTTGACATGTGTTTATAATTAGGAGAGCGCCCTAGCATGTAG
>NW_014578835.1:38676-40325 GCF_000485595.1 Priapulus caudatus
TAGGGGGTATCTCAGCATAGATTCCCTAATAAACTTTTATTAGTTGACATGTGTTTATAATTAGGAGAGCGCCCTAGCAGGTAGGGTACAAAACAGCTACTATATGCCCTCGCGTCCTATCCCTTGCCTCCCCTGTCCCTCGTTCAGCCTCCTCCTATTTCTACCGCCACCAGCTATCTTCCCTGCTGCATTTCTTCAGTCTCCGATTCCCTCTCTCCCTTAGCAAGCTATATTATTAAGTTTGCCTCAGACGGCACTGCACGCCTAACACGGTGCGCGCGCATGCGCAATATCTCCCGAGAGGAATCGTAATTTGCAAAGATTATGCATTTGAAATGAAAAGCAGTTATCCTAGCATAGATCTATGTGATAACATTCCATCTGTAAACATCATTTATGAAATAGGAGGAAGACCTTGCATGTATGGTCCCGGCTGCGTATACCAGCCAGTACACAATCTGGCTATGTTAGTGTGTTAGCGCATGCGCAATATCTCACCAGAGGAGTTATAGTTTGTGATGAATATGCATTTAAAATGGTTAGGGGGTATCCCAGCATAGATTTCCTTAATAAACTTTTATCAGTTGACATGTGTTTATAATTAGGAGAGCGCCCTAGCAGGTAGGGTACAAAACACCTACTTTATACCCTCGCGTCCTTCCCCTTGCCTCCTCTGTCCCTCACTCAGCCTCCTTCTTCTTCTGCCGCCCTCAGCTATTTTCCCTGCCGCATTTTATCAAACTCCCATCTCCTTTCCCTCTCAGCAAGCTATATTATGAAGTTTGCCTCAGACGTCACTGCACGCCTAACACGGTGTGCGCGCATGCGCAATATCTTCCGAGAGAAATCGTTTTTTGCAATGATTATGCATTTAAAATGAAGAGGAGTTATCCTAGCATAGGTTTCTATAATAATATTCCATCTGTAGACATCATTTAAGAAATAGGAAGAAGACCGTGCATGTATGGTCCCGACTGCGTGTACTAGCCAGTACACAATCTGGCTATGTTAGTGTGTTAGAGCGTGCGCAATATCTCACCAGAAGAGTTATATTTTGCGATGAATATGCATTTAAAATAGTTAGGGGGTATCTCAGCATAGATTTCCTTAATAAACTTTTATCAGTTGACATGTGTTTATAATTAGGAGAGCGCCCTAGCATGTAGGGTACCAAACCCCTACTTTATGCGCTCGCGTCCTATCCCTTGCCTCCCCTGTCCCTCGCTCAGCCTTCTTCTTCTTTTACCGCCCCCAGCTATCTTCCCTGCCGCATTTCCTTAGTCTCCCATCACCTCTCCCCCTCAGCAAGCTATATTATGAAGTTTGCCTCAGACGGCACTGCACGCCTAACACGGTCTGCGCGCATGCGCAATATCTCCCGAGAGAAATCGTATTTTGCAATGATTATGCATTTAAAATGAAGAGTAGTTATCCTAGCATAGGTTTATATAATAATATTCTATCAGTAGACATCATTAAAGAATTAAGAGGAAGACCTTACATATAAGGTCCCGACTGCGTATACCAGCCAGTACTCTCGCTTTCTCGCTCTCTCCCTCTCTCTCTCTCTCTCTCTCTCTCTCTGTCTGTCTGTCTGTCTGTCTGTCTGTCTGTCTGTCTGTCTGTCTGTCTGTCTGTCTGTCTGTCTG
>NW_014578835.1:46367-48026 GCF_000485595.1 Priapulus caudatus
TGCTGCTGTTGCTGCTGCTGTTGCTGCTGCTACTACTGCTGCTGCTGCCACTGCTGCCGGATGCTGTTGCTGCTGCTGTTGCTGCTGCTGTTGCTGCTGCTACTACTGCTGCTGCTGCCACTGCTGCCGGATGCTGTAGCTGCTGCTGTTGCTGCTGTAGTTGCTGCTGCTCTTGCTGCTGCTGCTGCCACTGCTGCCGGAGGCTGTTGCTAGCGGTGATGCTGGTACTCGTGTTCTCTCGCACAGCATCCTCCTCTGCTAGCTGCTGGCATCGCTGGCTTCTGCATCATTGAGAGACGGAAGCTGGCGGGATGTGGATGCGGATAGAGGATGATGTGAGAATGATCCCGTGATGTGAGAATATACATATGCATATAGCACGGGTGCGTTTTCGTCGTAGTTGGATACTGCACTACTTACTGACCAGTCGGAGAAGTGTGCTGAGTGGATCCCTGCATTATCTATGTGTGGTTCGAATGCGGTGTTATTTCTAAGCGCGTGGCTAGAATTGGAGGTAGTTTTTAAGAAGCGTGCTAGCTGGAACCCTGCATTATCTTTGTGTGGTCAGAACGTGCTAGCAAGAATCGCGCGATATCTTTGTGTGCATGGTTAGAGCGCGGTATATTTTCTGTGCTGGTGGATAGAATTGGAGACAGTTTTCGAAGTGTGCCAACTCTGTATTATTTTGTGTGGCTGTTATTTCTGTGCTGGTGGATAGAATTGGAGACAGTTTTCGAAGTGTGCTATTTGGAACCCGTGCATTATCCTTGTGTGGTTCAAACGCGCTGTTATTTCTGTGCTGGAGTCTAGAATTGGAGACAATATAAGAATTGTGCTGACTGGAACCCTACATTAAACTTATTCGTGTGCAGCGAAGACTCTATATTATTTCTGTGCTGCAGTCTAAAATTGGAGACAATCTGAGAATTGTGCTAGCTAGCTGGAACCCGACATTATACGCGTGGCTGCTACGGACAATCTGTGTGCTAGCTTGAACACTGCATTATATTTGTATAGCCGCGACCCCGTATATTATCGGTGTGCTGCTGACTAGAATTGGAAACTATCTAAGAAGTGTATACGTGGAACCCTGCATTATATTTGGGTATCCGTGACGCTAGTAATGCTGGTGACTAGAATTGAATCAAAGTAGTGTATACATTAAACCCCGCATTATATTTGTGTAGCCCTGACCGTATATTAATACTGTGCTAGAGTCCAGCATTGAAAAAAATCGGAGAAGTTTAGGCCAGGATTCCTGCATTATATTTGCGTATCCGTGTATATTAATACTGTGCTGCTGACTAGAATTGGAGCAAGCGGAGACGAACACATTTACCATTGGAACCTCTGTATTACTCGTGTGCAAGTCAACCCCTTCATTTATCCTCGTGTTGGATAGCAGAAGATTTGGCTCGCCACCCGCCGTGTGTCGCACGCGCGCGTACGGGGGTGCGCAGCATCGTCCGTTGCTATGGAGATCGTCATGGTAACAGTTGTCCGTCGTCTGCCGTCGCGCAAGTGACGTGTCGCAAACTTCTGCGCGTGTTTCGTCGACTGCACGAGATCCCGTAAAAACGTCCACGCAGATACGCAGGTGTGTATACAGGTGTGTGTGTGTGTGTGTGTGTGTGTGTGTGTGTGTGTGTGTGTGTGTGT
>NW_014578835.1:48036-53036 GCF_000485595.1 Priapulus caudatus
TGTGTGTGTGTGTGTGTGTGTGTGTGTGTGTGTGTGTGTGCGCGCGCGCGCGTGTGTGTTAGGGCCAAGTTTTTAGTAGAGTCAAGTAGTTTAGCCAAGTACTTATAGAGTCAAGGTAAGGGTTAGGGTTAGGATTAGAGCGGAAGTTTTTTCATCGTATCTAAATATGTCAGTATATCTTGAACGTGCGTGGGGCGTCTGTGACGCTAGTGGTGTGTTGTCGTCTGCTTTTTGCCGGACTGAGGGCCCCGCCTGCACGTCCACCCCAGGCCTACATCTCTCACACATCTCACACATACAGCTTATGTCATATACACCGCAGTATGCAAACATTTTATTGACTCAGCTGTCGTCTGAGCTATCATTAATGCCTGGCTTCCTTATTCAATTGCCCCTCAGCTATAGAGTCTGAGAGGTTTTGTGGGCGTAGGTGGAAATAATGTCAAAACAATATAAAGGAAACCTAGAGGAAGGGATATGTTTCCTCATAGATAAGTTTCGTCATTCGTAAGATTGAGAATTTTATCCTTTTTTGAAGAATGAGATGAAGGAGGAAGTAGGGATAATGAGAATAATGAAAGAGATAATGAGAGGGGAGGAGAGCAGACACTGGCGTAGCCAGGAATTTTGATTGGGGGGGGGGGGTCTTCGAGCGAGTAACAAGACAAGGGGGTCCGGTGGTCTGAAATTTTTGTTTTTATTTAAATGTGAAAATAGTGCTTTAAAATCATCTACGCTCTTTTAAGAGAAAAAAAAAATAGAGCAAAAAAACATTTTTTTTGAATTTTGATTTTGATTGGGGGGTCCTAGGGCCCCAGGACCCCCCCCCCCTGGCTACGCGCTTGGGAAAAGACACATATGGTCGGATACAGAGAGACGGAGAGACGTAGAGAGAGCGCGAAAAAGATTAATGGTTGCGGTTGGGGTATGTACGATGATAGATGTGAGATGCCATAGCATGTATGCCGACAAGCTTTCATCCTGCCAAGCCTTTCATCTTGTCATTCATATGCCAGCGTGCCGCGTTCCCTTTCTAATATATCCACATCCTCGGATCGTTTGCAAGCTGTGAGTATGTATACTCACGCTCGCTGTCCGAGAATGAAGCAAGTGTGGCTAATATTATATATCAAGGAAGGGGATTGAAAGGAACCGCGGGGAAGGAAAATGTGAGGGTAGGGAAGGAAGAGGAGAGGAGAAGGGAGAAGGATGGAGAAGGAGAAGAGATGGAAGAGAGGGTCAGAGGTAAGGTGGAGGGGAAGAAAGAGAAGAAGGAGGAAGTAGGAAGGAGAGAGCGCACAAAAACGAGGAGAGATAGATGAAGGAATGGGGAGCGGATGAGAAGAGGAACTAGAGAAAAGGCGGGGGACGAGGATAAGAAATATTAAGAGGAGATCGAGAGAGAAAGGGAGAAGGGGAGAGGAAGACCGCGCGCGAAGGCGAGAGGAGAAAAGAACAAGGGAGAATACGAGATGAGGGAACTGGAAGGGGCGACCGCGGGAGACGGGCAAGAGGGAGAGAGAGAGAGAGCGAGCGAGAGAGAAAAAGAGAGCGAGCGAGAGAGAGAGAGAGAGAGAGCGAGAGAGAGGAGGAGAGAGAGAGAGAGAGAGAGAGAGAGAGAGAGAGAGAGAGGAAAGAGAAGGAAGGGAGAGCAACAGGGCGAGGTAGCGATGGCGAGATTCGCCAATATATGCCTTCATATTTTTGTTTATCTGCCGCCGCAGAGGGAAAGGATTAGATTTATCCGACGCTGAGTTAAACACTCTGTCGTTGCAGGCACTGCGATTTGTAGTTCAGTGAATCCCCGAGAGGTTTTCAATATACATACTACAGTCTCTCCTGTACTAAGATAACGAATGTGGCTAGGAGGCTAAGCGTTTTTATTGCCATCAGAGAGCCGTAAGATTATATGGATTAGAGTAGTTAGAGGTGAAATGGGTTATTGTGATTCATAATTGAATTAGGGATTACAATTGTGGTATAAAGGGATGGAGTGTGGTTGTAGAGGATCATTTTTTACATTAAAAGTTAAGAAAATAACGGGACTAAACGTTCGGTCAAATTCTTACGCTGATAAGAATTGTTTTTGCAACCTAGTTTAAAAATCACAAACAAAAACGTGCCGCATTTGATATTGTGTTCCTGAACATGTAATTGCTTGCTATGAGGGCTATGTATGAAGTCACGAGTGAATGTTCACATGCGAACAAATATAGTAAAATAAGAAGTATAATGCATGCAATTTACCGCATAAAAGTGAACAGATTACTTATATTTTGGTGAAATGTGAGACTTTTTTTTTTTACTATTTACGGTGACGTAATCACTTTAAGGGTATGGTTAAAGGTAGAATGATGGGTGAAGGTTAGCAGGTTAGGGTTTAGGGTTAGGCTAGACTATGCTGAGGGTTAGGGTTAAGGTAGTTAGGGTTATAGGATTAGGGTTAGGAGATTAGGGGTTAGGGCAAGGTTAGGATCAGCGGTTAGTGTTAGCGGTAGTGTTATGGTTAATGATTATTGTTAGGCTTAGGATTAAAGTTAATGTTAGGATTAGGGTTACGTTTATTGTTTGAGTTAGTATTTAGGGTAGAACAAACGCTAGTTTTAACATATTCACACATCAGTGCATTCCGCGTGTAGCAGCAGCAGATGCCAGATTAGATCATCTGCTCATACATCAGCCGATGCATGATTGTAGGTCGGAAATACCCGGCCGCCCCTCCCGCCGCATAATGCTGAACTCAATGACAACCCCCGCTCCTACAGTCATGATAATTATCCACCGCATGCCAGATCTCTTCCTCACTATTTCACTATTCGATTATATTAGAGGCGAGAGTACATCGTCAGACATCCTGCATCTCTGGGGAATCGTGGATGCTGATGTTGCTGCTGCTAATATATTATATATATATATATATTTATATGTATGTATTATATAATATATTAATTCATGGGTGTGTGTGGTGTGTGTGTGTGGTTGTGTGTGTGTGGTGTGTGTGTGTCGTGTGGTGTGTGTGTGTTTGCCTGCGTTGCGTGCGTGTGGTTGTGTGTGTGCTATATATACATATACACTATGTATGATATGTAATACCGTATATATATATTATAATATACATATATATATATATATAATGTACATTCAGTGGCGCTCACCCCGTCCCTACGGGGGCCAAATCATTCTATCAACGGCTATATTGATGGGAGAAGGAAGAGCGAATATAATAGAGAATTGGAGAAGAGAGA
Source organism: Priapulus caudatus (assembly GCF_000485595.1). Classification (NCBI taxonomy): domain Eukaryota; kingdom Metazoa; phylum Priapulida; class Priapulimorpha; order Priapulimorphida; family Priapulidae; genus Priapulus; species Priapulus caudatus. The sequence goes on from NW_014578835.1 coordinate 51,282, forward strand.
GAGAAGAAGAAACGAGCCGAGGAAGAGAGAGAGAGAGAGAGAGAGAGAGAGAGAGAGAGAGAGAGAAGAGAGAGACGAGAAAGATGAAGAGAGAGAGAGAGAGAGAGAGCGAGAGAGAAGAGAGAGAGAGAGCGAGAAAAGAGAGAGAGAGAGAGAGAAAGAGAGAGAGAGAGAGAGAGAGAGAGAGAGAGAGAGAGAGCGAGAGAGAGCGAGAGAGAGAGAGAAGAGAGAGAGAGAGAGAGAGAGAGAGAGAGCGGAGAGAAAGCGAGAGGAGAGAGAGAGAGAGAAGAGAGCGAGAGAAAGAGAAATGAGAGAGAGAGAAGAAGAGAAGAGAGAGAGAGAGAAGAGAGAGAGCGAGCGAGAGAGAGAGAGAGAGAGAGAGAGAAGAGAGAGAGAGAGAGACCGTTCTACAAATATTCAAATTCGTTTAAACTAATGTCGCGTTGAGCGCGCGTCACGCCAGGAAAGTATCTCGTTTCCTCTCCCCCAGGAACGCTGCAGGGATTTAATGAAGCGTGTAGGGATTCATGCTTGCCTCGATGAGTCATCGTCACATCGTCATCGTCATCGTTAACGGTTCAACGTCCATCATTATACTATGCGTCATCGCATGTCATCGTTTTGAGTCACTGCGAGGTCACACTAGACCGATCATTATATTATAATGGAAGTTAAATGGCTACCGGCGCGCTACCGACGCGAGGTGTAAAGGTCAAAGGTCAAGGGGAAAAGAACTGGAAACCGAAGAAGTTGTGGAGTTCATTCTCTCGGCTTCGTTGTTGTGTGTCAAGTCATTTGAGCTATATATATTATATTAATATATATAATATATTATAATACATATGACAGAATGTTTCTCTCTGTTGGCCTGCGAGGCCTTTAACTTTAGATAAAGCTTCTCTATCTGTTGTGAGCTCTGACATAAGTTTCAGTTAAAATGTACGCCAACTAGCCTGTATTCCATCGTTAATGTTTTCGTCGGTGTCCACAACGCGCGCGTTGGTGTCTTTACTCTTAGTGTAGAACGTATATAAACACACCCTCTCCCTGCCGCGATGTTCGCTTCAAACAACAGGTTGAAATAAACCCGGTTGGTAACATATCTCACCTGGGGCATATTACATAAAAACGAGGAGTAGGGTTGTATGTTTGTAATGTTACACGTCCGTCATTGTCTGATCGTCTCCTTGCAAATACTGCTCTTCCTGTTCATGAAGAGCGCGCGAGGGGGAGAGGTTGGGAGGGAGGAGACGGGAAGGGGAAGGTGAGGGGAGAGGGTTTGCTGCGAATTAATCCGCTGATCGCATGTTGTGTCCTTAACGACATAGGGCATTTTTGGCTGCTCGAGGGGCAGCTGATTGTGAGAGAGGGCAGAGAAACAAGTAAGGGGGGCGGAGGGTGAGGAGGGAGAGAGCGAGGGGTAACGCCGGTGAGAGGGGAGGGAAGAGGCGGGCGGATTGCGGAACAGTGTATTGGCAGCCGTGCCTAATTTGGTGCGCAGCCTGTAGATATATAGTACCACGCTTGTTTGCTGTCATGCAGGACAGGCTGGCCTGGGGGCCGCGAGGGGGAGGGAATGTCTTGGTGCTCAAACAGAAAGGGTAATTGTCAGGCCGACTCTAACCCGCTGGTTTCTAGCAGCAAATATTTGCTCTTTTCTGCTGTGGTAGGTGACCTGTGAATGCATGATCATCGTGGGGTTAATGTTCGTGTAGGGTAGTGTTACGTGTAGTAGTTAAGCTAGTAATTAGGGGT
>NW_014578836.1:0-265 GCF_000485595.1 Priapulus caudatus
ACACACACACACACACACACACACACACACACACACACACACACACAGGCAAGAACGCACTCATACACGCATGCGATCATTTAGCGGTCTAAATAGATAAATACGCACGCACGCACACACACACATGCACGCACACATACACACACATGACAAGATGTAATGATGTTATATGAGATATGACATATCTCATATTATTACGCACGCACGCGCGCGCACACACACACACACGCACACACACACGCACACACACACACACACACACACA
>NW_014578836.1:1616-5574 GCF_000485595.1 Priapulus caudatus
CTCTATCGGTAAAATTACTAGCGCTGCCGTTAGCTGGCGCCACCGGGTCGAGGAGAGAAGAGTGACGTCATATGTCAAACGACTGCAGCGGTGGCCGTCGTTAGGGACACCTGTTCGGTTGTTGGTTTGGGAGATGCTGATTGGGCACTAATGACCCCTCTTCTGAGAGCAGATTATTATTTTTAACTTCCCCCATAGGTGCTTACACTTATTAATTGAAATGCAGTAGCTGGAAATTAAATATTCAGACTTATGTTGCCAAGTGGCACTATTAAACCTACACAGACATGAGCTTCAGCTGTGTTCCATTCGATCGTGATCACATCTTTTTACGTATTTGTTATCTTCATCGTTATTATCGTTTATGAAACGATTTCTCGAAAAAGGCCGCGAATGCATTTTAAGATCGCGGAATAACTCGAGCCCTAAACCTCAGAATTCGGTGTCACGCCAAGACTATCCCATCCCTCCCACCACCCACCCTTTGATGAGCCTCCCTGATGATGGTGTCTGTTATTTGCCGACAGGTCGTCGCGTCTGTCTAGGAGAGACACTCGCGCGAGTGGAGCTGTTCATATTCTTCGCAAGCATTCTACAGAACTTCGACATCAAGCTACCAGATGGCGTTACCGATCCGTCTATGGACGGAACCTTAGGCGCCACCTGGATGGCAAATCCATATCTGGTACATTTCGTCGCACGACAGTAATTCATTATGCTGTCAAAACATCACGCCGTACGAGTGATAATGTCTGCAACTTGCGATTACGCACTTGCAATTAAACTGCGTTACCTCACGTTATAACTTATTATTAAACTCTGTTATCCTAACTTGTTACTTGTGAATAAACTGCGTTATCTTACGTGTCATCCTATTATTAAACTCTGTTGTCCTAACTTGTTACTTATGAATATACTGAGTTATCTTATGTTTCAGCCTGTGATTAACCTGTGTTAACCTACCTTTTTATCTATGATTGAACTGCGTTATCTTACGTTTCTAGCTTGTAATTAAACGGTGTGTTGCTACCTGTTAACTTGTAAGTAAACAGCGGAGATGGCACGTAAACAGTGGCTATGTAATGTGTTCCTCAAAGGTGTCCGATTAAATAAGCAAATCAATGTATGTCTATGTAAATTTTGATCTCTAAAAAATTTCTGCATTGTTTGCTTGTCGAAGGCTATGGCATTGAATAACACCGAAACCGAAACATTAGAGAGCTGAATATTATCATAATAACAAATTAACAATTGACGTTTTATGTGCTTATGCGCTATTCTATTCTATATATTCTCCATAATACGTACATAAATATGAGTATGTATGTATGTTATACACAGACATACGCACATATACTCGCATACACATATACACACACATGCACATGCACATCACATCTACATGCAAATACCCATATACAAAAACGTACACGTGCAGGTACAAGTACACGTACCCGCGCACGTACCCGCACACGCACCTGCGGTATGGAAAGCGGTTTGTGCAAATATTCGAAAAACCCGCGACATATAATATAAGTTATATCAGAAGTAGAGAAAAACTCAAGTTTGATTTTGTTTACTTTGTGTTATAGTCGTTGAGTACATTGCGTTTTCCAGATTCCTCTCTCGTTTAAATTCGGTTAACTTCGGATATCTCGGACGGCAAACATCGGAATAATCGATCATGTATGCTTGTTACTTAGTATCATGTTTACTTATGTATTCTATCATTGAGTAAGCACATGCACCGAGTAATACTGATCGAGTGCCTGGTTCGAATGCTAGTGTACGCAGCGATAGCAGCGGGTAAGTGCCGATGGTAATTCTATGCAAGGCAGTCTCGTCCGAGAGAGAGCAAGGAGGAAAGATGCTCACGTCCATTTCGGGATGGGTGAAGAGGAGCAAATTTAATTAACGCATTTCGCTGCTGCGGTAGACAGTGTTACATTCTAGATGATGTACATTACATAACCACATCTCCGCTGTTTACTTACAAGTTAACAGGTAGCAACACATCGTTTAATTACAGGCTGGAAACGTAAGATTACGCAGTTCAATCATAGATAAAAAAGAAGGTTAACACGTCAGGTTAATCACAGGCTGAAGCATATGACGACGCAGTTTATTTATAGGTAAAATGTTAGGACAACAGAGTTTAATAATAGGATGACACGTAAGATAACGCAGTTTATTCACAAGTAACAAGTTAGGATAACAGAGTTTAATAATAGGATGATACGTAAAATAACGCCGTTTATTCATAGGTAACAAGTTAGGACAACAGAGTTTAATCGCAGGTTATAACGTGAGGTAACGCAGTTTAATATCAGGTTATAACGTAGGATAGCGCATATTAATCGCAAGTTAAAATGTAAAATAATTAAGTTTAATCGCAAGTGAGTAATCGCAAGTTCTAGACGTTATCACTCGTACGGCGTGAGGTTTTGACATCATTGTTGATTACTGTCGTGCGTCGAAATGCAACAGATACGGATTTGCAATCCACACGAGGCCCAAGTTTCCATCCATAGACGGATCGGTAACGCCATCTGGTAGCTTGATGTCGAAGTTTTGAAGAATGCTTGTGAAGAATATGAACAGCTCCACTCTCGCGAGTGTCTCTCCTAGACAGACGCGACGACCTGTCGGCAAATAACAGACACCATCATCAGGGAGGTTCTTCAAAGGTTGGATGGTGGAGAAAGGGGGTAGTCTTGGCCTGGCAATAAATTCTGAGGTTTAGGGTTCGAGTAGTCCCCTTGCGTGCGAAATTCCCGTTATACTGTGGTCTCAAGATGCATTTAGGATATTTTTTATGAAATTTTTTCAGTAACGATGATGATGATGATGATGATGATGATAATAATAATAATGATGATGATGATAATGATAATGATAATGATGATGATGAAGATGATGAAGATGATGAAGATGATGATGAACAATGATGATGAAGGATGATGATGAAGATGATGATGATGATGATGATGATAATAATAATAATAATGATGATGATGATGATGATAATGATAATGATAATGATAATGATGATGAAGATGAAGATGATGATGATGATGATGAAGGATGATGATGATGATGATGATGATGATGATGATGATGAACAATGATGATGAAGGATGATGATGATGATGATGATGATGATGATGATGATGATGAACAATGATGATGAAGGATGATGATGAAGATGATGATGATGATGATGATGATGATGAACAATGATGANGGGAGAGAGGGAGAGAGAGAGAGAGACAGGAGGAGGAGGAGGAGGAGGAGAGAGAGCGAGGGAGGGAATTAGAGAGCAGCAGCTATGAAACTAGTACTATATCTTCAGCCGCCCGATGTGCTGCTGTTGTCTTTTACCGCGCGACGCGATCCCTAGCCACGATCCTCTGTCACGGAGTGGCATCATGTGTGCATTATTTACATTTTCTTTCTGTGTACCTCTGTATTCTCCTTCTCCTCCCCCTTTTCCTCCTCCTCCTCTTCTTCATCCTCCTCCTCCTCCTTTCGCCGCCGTCTCCCCCTCGTCTTCATTCATTTTTTATCTCTTTCGGTCTGTTTATTTCTCCTAGTTCTTTGTCTCTATTGATTTTTCTCTCCGCTCCCCCTCTCTCTTCTCGGACTCTTGCTATCGCTTTCTTCTAACTCCATCCCTCGTCCTCTACCGCATCCCTTTTCTCTCCATCTCTTTTTTTCCCGCTCTCTATTCCTTTCTCTCTCACTCTGTTCTTTCCTCTTTCTCTCTCTCTCTCTCTCGCTGCCTCATTCTCTCTCCCTTTCTCTCTTTCTCTTACTATATGTGTGAGTGCGTGCGAGTGCATGAGTGCGTGTGCGTGTATGCGTGTGTGTACGTGTGTGTGAATATTCTCTCTCTTTCTCTCTTTCTCTCTCTCTCTCTATCTCCATCTCGCTGTCGCGCTCTCTCTCTCTCTCTCGT
>NW_014578836.1:5828-8747 GCF_000485595.1 Priapulus caudatus
GAAAACATTTCCGAACGGAGAAGTTCCGCCCGGAGGCGCCACGTGGACGACGGCGTCGGCAGACTTTGTGGCAGAAGAAGCGCTGATCAGTCTCCAGTTGGTGAGAAAACTTGCACGCCGCTGCGAACACCGGCAAGGAGACATACGGTGGGCATATGTTTCCAACACGGGTCGTTCAGGATGGCCGTGAGGTTAGCAAGGATTGCCGTACCGGCGGGGATGACGTAGCCTCCTAGCTGTAACTCGGTGGTCGTTCTGTGTGGCACGCTCAGAGGAATAATGTCCGCTAGAAACAAGAAAGAAACTCGCGGATGGCATTCTCTCAGAGTATCTAGACGTTTAGTAGTGTTGCTCGCCTAGTTATGCTGTGCGAAAAAAACCTGCCAAGTATTATCAAACAATATTTGTGTCACACCTAATTAGGCCTACTATCTACTGACCACGCTAGCTTTCTGTCTCACCTACTCTCTGCACTTCGGCTATTGTCGCCCGCGTGTACGGCATGTTGTCTTGGTCCGCCATGCAAGGTAGCCTTCCTCGTCCGATGACGTCATCGATCTCGGCCTGAACTCTCCGTAGGACGTGAGGGTATTTGAGCATAAAGAGCAGACCCCAGCGTAGCGTCGTCATGACGGTGTGCGATCCGGCGAGAAACAGATCGCGTACTGAGACGAGCAGCTGAAAACCTATAAGATGAAGCCGTCATACGTAAGCGTGTGTCTGTCGACTCCTTCGCGTATTATATAATTAATGTAACCTCATTCATTCTTGTCATATGCGCGTGTAAGTGCTTGCGTGCGTGCGTGCGTGCGTGCGTGCGCGCGCGTGTGTGTTTGTGCTTGTGTGCGTGTATATGGGGACGTGCATTTGTGCGTGCGTGCGAAGGTGCTTTTCTAAAGAATGTGTTTGTGTGTGTGCGTGTGCGTGTGCGTATGCGTGTGCGCGCATGTGTGTGTTCGTGAGTGTGGGTGTGTGCGTGCGTGTTCGTGCAACGCTTGACTCACTAGTGAATGTTGAATCTGTCCCCGCCCGCTGCCGCTGCGCTAGCAGGTATGCGTCTAAGTAATCTCTCACGTCTCCCTCTTTCTCCGGCGCCTGTTCTTCGTGCTCGCCTATGTTACTCTGCAGCTCCTTGTTCACTCCTAAGAACGCCGCGTCCAGCTCTCTCAGCATGCGGCTGAAGACCGGCAGGTGTCGCAGCACAGGGTAGAAGTTAAGCATGCCCTGTTTATGCAACACATACCGCGTATCAACGTCCGCGCGTAGGTAACGGACAACTTTTTTTCCGGGATTCTTTTGTTTTTCAGGGGCGGTCTAACGGCGCCTTTTCCTGACAACGGGTATTCGTAGGAATAACGCAAAGCTATTTTTCATTATGAATTTCCGGCAAATTTCCGTGACTTAAATGAACCCATTTCTTCAACCGCGAGGTCTTAGTCGATTATAACTTGACAAACGGCAAAATATCCTAATTATAAATTTAAATCGATAATTAATGACAAAAAATGTAGTGAAATCAGTACCAAATCGCTGTCTTACTCCTTTGTCATTATACGCTCCTGATGATATTATTTTGAGGAAATTTTTCAAGTTTTCAGTAGCGATGATGATGATGATAATAATAATAATAATAATAATAATAATGATGATTACGTTAATTAATAATTATGATAGCGGGGGAGTAGTCTGCCGTGTCGTGATATGGTAAAACACACCCTGGTCATGTAAAACATGTACGACGGTGTATTAAACATCAATTTAGTTCCAATTATGTAAAAAAATAAAAATTGAAAGTTGGCGGGTTTCAGGGCATCGCCCAATCAGCACCCCTCGAAAACAATAACCTAGCAGGGGTCCCCAACCACGATCACCGCTGCAGTCTTTTGACGGGTGACGTCACTGTATTCTCCGGTCGGCATATGTTTTCATGAAACAGAGTATCCGCGTGACGTCAGTGTACGTCACGCACGAACTCGGCTATCTCCGAAGTTGAATGCATACAGCCTTCTGATGGTGCTGGTGATAGCGCATATCAACTTCCGCATCAGACTTTCCGTATATCAAGGAATAATGCAAAAAACCTAACCCTAACCCAAACCCTAACCCTAACACTAACACTAACACTAACTATAAACCGACTCGGCTATCTTGTATACGCATGTCATAGCACCAAACACTATCTATGGTGTATAGATAGCCACTGACGTCACACTGACGTACACTGACGTCACGCGGATACTCTTTTCTATGGAAACATATGCCCACCGTATTCTCCTTGCCCTGGTGTCGCAGCGGCCGTGCAAGTAATCTCACCAATGGAGAACGGGATCAGCGCTTCTTTCTGCACAAAGTCTCCACGCTCGTCCAGGTGGCGCTCCGGGCGGAACTTCTCCGGTTCGGAAAAGTGTTTCGGGTCGTTCAGGATGGCCGTGAGGTTAGCAAGGATCGCCGTACCGGCGGGGATGACGTAGCCTCTTAGCTGTAACTCGGTGGTCGTTCTGTGTGGCACGCTCAGAGGAATAATGTCCGCTAGAAACAAGAAAGAAACTCGCGGATGGCGTTCTCTCAGAGTATCTAGACGTTGAGTAGTGTCGCTCGCCTAGTTATGCTGTGCGAAAGAAACCTGCCAAGTATTATCAAACAATATTTGTGTCACACCTAATCAGGCCTACTATCTATGAATGCCACCTACTGACCACGCTAGCTTTCTGTCTCACCTACCTCGTGCACTTCGGCTAGTTGTCGCCGCGCGTGTATGGCTATGTTGTCCTTGGTCGCAGATGCAAGGTAGCCTTCCTCGTCCGATGACGTCATTCATCTCGCCATTGAACTCTCGCGTAGGACGTGAGGTATTGAGGCATAAAGAGCAGACGCCTCAGCGTAGCGTGTCGTCATGGACGGTGTGGGCGAATCCGGCGA
>NW_014578836.1:9841-10875 GCF_000485595.1 Priapulus caudatus
GGTACGTACCTGTATGTTACCGACGGTACGTACCTGTATGTTACCGACGGTACGTACCTGTATGTTACCGACGGTACGTACCTGTATGTTACCGAAGGTACGTACCTGTATGTTACCGATGGTACCTATCTGTATGTTATCGGCGGTACGTACCCGTATGATGCCGACGACACGTACCTGTATGTTTCCGACGGTACATACCTGTATGTTAGCGACGGTACGTACCTGTATGTTAGCGACGGTACGAACCAATGTGTTACATACGGTACGTACCTGTATGTTACTGACGGTACGTACCTGTATTTTACCGACAGAACATACCTGTATATTAGCGAAAGTACTTACCTGTACGCCGGTATGAAGGAAGATGGTGTTGATGTCGTCGTTAAGTCTGAGGAAGGCAGGGTCGGCGTAGTCGTACCGAGCACCGAATATGATGGAGGCAATCACGTTCAACACACAACTGCTGAGCAGAGCCTGCGGTGCCAACATAAGGACGTATATATGTATATATATATGTACACACACTCACGCACACACTCATACAAGTACACACTCATAAACGTACAGACACGCACGCACACTCACACACGCACGCACATACACACACGCACACACACCCACAAAAGTGAATCAAGTGATTGCAAAATAATGGGTGTATGGTAGAGGAATAAGGGAGCGTTAGTGATGAAGAAGAGAGAGAGAGAGAGTGTGAGAGTTAGAGATGGATATATATGTATATTTATACAATATTTCTGGTTATTCCTTCTACCTGTGGATCGAGCGGCTCCCCTTTGGTGTTGCTTAGATGTGCGAGACAGGCGGACGCCTCCTCCTGGATCTTCTTCTCTATGCTGACCTTCCCCATGCCGAACTCACGCAGCTTGCTGAGCGCGAACTTCCTATGCTCCCTCCATAGCTTTCCCTCGCTCATCACAAGTCCTGCATAAGACACGAGAATCTAATATCACCGCGAAAATGTTAATTATCACGTTAAAATTATTTTGTTATATTAAATTACTTATTCTTAATAC
>NW_014578836.1:11646-15852 GCF_000485595.1 Priapulus caudatus
TATATGCCACCAAAAATACCGACATTGGGATTTGCGACTACATAGGCTTGCCTTTCGGTGTATCCACTACTTCAGCAATTTTGGAAAGCATTACGGACAACATGCTGAACTGAAATTCCACCCGTATATGTCTGTCTGGATGACATATTGATAGCAGATGAGTCTTCTAAGGAACACTTAAAGTCGTTAGAGACCGTACTGTGTCGCTTGCCCGAATGCAGTGTCAAACGAGAGAAATGTCAGTTTAATAAACATCGATGTCACATACCTGAGACATGAGATCGATGCAGAGCGCATGCATCTGCTAGAAGACAGGGTAGATTGTATTGCAAAAGATTGCTCTACCTAAAGTTATCATGGAACTAAAGTCATCCCCCGGGCTGCTAATTTTTTATGTGCTGTTTTTCCAAAATCTCTCAACAGCACAGGGCTTAATGCGTTTTGACCAGGAATAATCGTACTACGCCCGTCATGGCCAGGCATATATAGTCATGTATACCTTGAGATCCTGTACTGACCCGACTGTTAGAGCTCGTACAGACAGCTTGATCAGACAAGGATTTTGCAGAGGCTCTGTGACCTCATGCAGCCAGAAAGAATTAACATAGCGTATGTACACGGGTTACCTACTCGGAAAAACCCGAGTTATTACACCGCCACAAGAACACATGATATAGATAAGTTACGTGAAACACACGCAGCGATTCAGAAATTCAAATTGAAAGAGTTTATAGTGGAGGAAACATGACCTCTGTCCTATATAATTAGGCTGATAGGCGAAGGTATCGTTCGTAGACATTAGGATTATGTTCTTTGCCGGCAATGTGGTGTTTAGGCTCAGGAAGACTCTGAACCTGTTCCAGGTACACTAGATACCAGTGTGACTTAAGATAGAATGCCGGGTGCTAATGCTCCACCGTTGTCACAGCCTGTAAAACCCCCTCCGGGATCAGCAAGCCAGGACATGAGATCAAGCTCAACAGAGCTTAAGTTAACCCCTGCTTTGATTCGGTTTAAATATTAATATTGGTTCCTGCAGTGCCCATGAGATCGCGTAGAAATGCAGTTTCTCATGACGGATTGATTATTTTATAGATTCATATTTCTTTCTTGATAGGCTCAATTTAGTTGTAGGGAGAAACGGAGTTATGTTTCTTTATTGCACGAAATAATTCAGTATCGCAGTCTTTTAATTTAGTATAATGTACCTGGCTCAACGAATTTGGTCGGAGATCGGGTTCTGTACAAATAATTGCGTACACAAGAATAGATTTTCATTATTACCAAAATGAAATGAGGGGAAATGTACTGTACGTTGATCTACTGTTACACGCCAATACGTGGCACAATGCGCATTATAACACATGTCTCATTATTAAATATATGGTCAGCTCGTGGCATCGTGGTTTTTGAGAGGTGGCTTCATTGAATTTGTACTGTATGACATAACAGAACATGAAAGTATAACGCACGCACCGTTCATAACACCACGATCGTCCGCGTCATAGCGTTACCAAAAATACCGACATTGGGATTTACGACAACAAAGGCTTGCCTTTCGGTGTATCCACTACTCCAGTAATTTTGGAAAACATTACGGACAACATGCTGAACTAAAATTCCATCCGTATATGTCTGTCTGCATGACATATTGATAGCAGATGAGTCTTTTAAGGAACAATTGAAGTTGTTAGGCGCAGTACTGGGTCGCCTGCTCGAATGCAGTGTCAAACGAGAGAAATGTCAATTTAATAAACATCGACATACATGAGACATGAGATCGATGCAGAGCGCATGCATCTGCTAGAAAACAGGGTAGATTGTATTGCAAAAGATTGCTCTTCCTAAAGTCATCATAGAACTAAAGTCATCCCCCGGGCTGCTAATTTTTTATGTGCGGTTTTTCCAAAATCTCGCAACTCTAGTTGCAACTCCATGAATCGCTTATTGAGGAAGCAATCTGCCTAGGAATAGGGTTCCTTGCAGAGCCAGACATTTAAAAAGACAGAAAAGATGCTTCAGGGCTTTATGCGTTTTTACCAGGAATAGGAGTTGCTGTTGGCCTGTGATGCATCGCTATATTACGTCACGCTCTCACTGTTTATTGCCGAGTCGAGGTACCCCCAATAAGACAAGGATGCGTTTGTTATAGTTTACAGAGTCGAACATTATCATCAATACATCATTGGCCGTCACTTCGGCATGGTGACGTATCACATGCCCCTGCTGCGGTTGTTTGGCGTACACGGGCGCACATTACACGTGGTGTCTACTCTTGTTTAGCACAAGTAACACACATTGGGAGACTATTCATATACACGAGAATCCTGAACTGGCGAAGCTCACGAGAATAATGTTGCTCTAAGCAGGTTGACATTGCTACAGCATCCAGCCGAGCTTCCTGTGCTAGGATATGTAGTTTTCCTAACGAAACATTTAACTCGTACTACGCCCGTCACGGCTAGGCATATATAGTCATATATACCTTGAGATCTTGTACTGACCCGACTGTTACAGCTCGTACAGACAGCTTGATCAGACAAGGATTTTGCAGAGGCTCTGTGACCTCATGCAGCCAGAAAGAATTAACATAGTGTATGTAAAAGGGTTACCTACTCTGAGAAACCCGAGTCATTACACCGCCACAAGCACAAATGATATAGAAAAGTTACGTGAAACACACGCAGCGATTCAGAAATTGAAATTGAAATAGTTTATAGTGGAGGAAACATGACTTCTGTCCTATATGATTAACATGATAGGCGAAGGTATCGTTCGTAGACATTAGGATTATGTTCTCCGCCGGCAATGTGATGATGAGGCTCGGGAAGACTCTTAACCTGTTCCAGGTACACTAGATACCAGTGTGACTTGAGATGGAATGCCTGGTGCTAAAGCTCCACCGTTACCACAGGCTGTAAAACCCCCTCCGGGATTAGCAAGCCAGGACATAAGCTCAAGCTCAACAGAGCTTAAGTTAACCCCTGCTTTGATTCCGTTCAAATCTTAATATTGATTCCGGCTGTGTCCACGAGATCGCGCAAATGCAGTTTCTCATGATAGATTGATCATTTTATAGATTCATATTTCTTCCTTGATAGGCTCAATTTAGTTGTAGAGAGAAACGGAGTTATGTTTTTTCATTGCACGAAATAATTCAGTTCCGAAGTTTTTTAATGTAGTATAATGTACCTGGCTCAGAGAATTTGGTCGGAGATCGGGTTCTGTACAAATAATTGCGTACACAAGAATAGATTTTCATTATTACCAAAATGAAATGAGAAGAAATGTACTGTACGTTGATCTACTGTTACACGCCAATACGTGGCACAATGCGCAATATAACACTTGTCTCATTATTAAATATATGGTCAGCTCGTGGCATCATGGTTTTTGAAAGATGGCTTCATTGAATTTGTACTGTATGACATAACAGAACATGAAAATATAACGCACGCACCGTTCATAACACCACGATCGTCCGCGTCATAGCGTTGCAGCACATAGTGGAATGGTCGCGCCGCCGTATGCTCGCCCTGGTTGAGAAATGCCTCCCTTGCTAGCTCCACATCGTTGACGACAACAGTAAACTGAAACATATTTGTATATGTATGTATGTATGTATGTATGTATGTATGTATGTATGTATGTATGTATGTATGTATGTATGTATGTATGTATGTATGTATGTATGTATTGTATGTATGTAGTAATGTATGTTATGTATGTATGGTATGTATGTATGTATTGTATGTATGTATGATGTATGTATGTATGTATGTATGATTATGTATGTAGATGGATACATAGCTAGACGGATAGATGGATGGATGGACAGATGGATAAAGGGATAGGTGGATAGATGGATAGATGGATAAATGGATATATGGATTGAAGATTTATAAAATAGATGGATGGGTTAATAGAGGATAGATAGATAGATAGATAGATAGATAGATGAATAGATAGATAGTAGATAGATAGATAGATAGATAGATAGATAGATAGATAGATAGATAGATAGATAGATAGATAGATAGATAGATTAATAGATAGATAGATTAGATAGATAGATAGATAGATAGATAGATAGTAGAGGGTAGATGAATAGATGAATTAATTGCTAAATAGATGGAGGATAAATAGAGAGAAAGAGAGATTGATACATAAATAGATAAATAGATAAATAGGTATATAGATAGATTT
>NW_014578836.1:18038-19644 GCF_000485595.1 Priapulus caudatus
TAGTGCCTGGTTAGAATGCTAGTGTACACAGCGATAGCAGTGTGTGTGTGTGTGTGTGTGTGTGTGTGTGTGTGTGTGTGTGTGTGTGTGTGTGTGTGTGTGTGTCGGGGGTAAGTCTATGCAAGGCAGTCCCGCCCAAGAAAATTTTCAAAAAAGGGAGAGATAGTGATCCGCTAGGGGACGGATCTGATTGGCTAATTTTGTCTCTTATTTATTTTTATTATTTTTGGCTAATTTTGTTTTATTTCAGAATTAGGGTTAAGGTTAGGATTGGGGTTAAGATTAGGGTTAGGGTTAGGGTTAGGGTTAACTGATTTCTATATCCACAACACACTAATAATGCGCCATCTAGCGGATCACTATCTCTCCCCCAAGACGATGCAAAGAGTCACGTCCATTTCGGGATGGGTGAAGGGTTCAAGATTTACTAACGCATTACGCTGCTGTTATAGTCAATGTTACTTTATAGATGATGGCATGGTATAGTAAAATGCCCGTGACAGAATACACGCTACTGTAGCTATAATGAAACGAACGCATGTACATGAACAAATGTGTATGTGCATATGTATGCATATAGACCCCCTTGCATGTGACGTCATCAAAACCGAGGCCGGCCATATTGGCGGTATTTGCTCGAAGTTCAATTTGCATAGAAGGATATAGTGTGACATACAGATGAGATAAACTCAACGCGAATGAACGTGACGTAGTAAACGTCATCACCGACACTCTTCGTCATTGGCTGAATGTGAAGTTATCAGATGTCCTAGGATGACCCACCTAACATTTGTATATCCATACACGCGCAAAGGAGCCAGGGTCATTGTATCGTCTCTATCACGTCGCTGTCGGCTGATAAAATAATAGTTCATTCACAGTTTATTTATAACAAGCAGTGTGACAGCACGGAAACACCACCACGCTCCTAGTTTATACTATTTCCTATCCAACGCTAACTTCCCCTATCCTAGGCTTATTTAAAGCTAATATACCGTATCCTACCCTATTCTATCCTATTCTCTTCCATCTCCTCCCATCCCATCCCATCTCATCCTGTTTGTCCGTGACCGGGCGCGCATCCGTGTGTGTTACTAGGCTGTCAGCGCACGTGTGGCGACAATGAGCGGCACCGTAGCCAGCGCCGTAGCGCTTCGCGCGGCAGCTGCTGTAAAGCAGTTTCCTGGGGGCAGCACACATCTTCGCGTGCGGATGTTGGTCGTCCGCACCCGGGGCTCTCGTTCGTGTCCGTACTACGCTGAAGCGACCCGGCGCTGGAGCGCGACCTGGGATCGTCCGCGACGCCCGCGGCTGGCCCGGTCGCGCTGCCCTCTTCTCGATGCGCAGAGCACAGCCAATGGGGGACGTTACCTCGTCCAGACTGCTGGTGAGCAATACGGGTGACGGCGCATAAATCAAGTTGTACATTGGGTCGCACAGGTGAGGCATTGTAATGTTTACCATATATCCGGTGTGTGTGCCGTGCAAGCGCCCGTTTGCCTTAGCGTGCGTGCGTGGCGTGCATTATGTGTGTGTGTGTTTCCATCGAGATTATCGTATGGTGCCGAGTGCCATGGTGCCGCCATGTTTATACGAGTTGTTCACA
>NW_014578836.1:19669-44398 GCF_000485595.1 Priapulus caudatus
TATTTCTTATACAAAATTGCAAATTGAGAACGAAATGTACTGTACGTGTGATCTACTGATTACACGCAATACGTGGCACAATCGCAAATAACACTTGTCTGCATTATTAAATTTATGGTCAGGTTCGTGCATTACATGCGTTTTTGAAAGATTGGCTTCATGTTGGAATTGTACTGTATCCGTATGACATAACAGAAACAGAGAAGTTAAACGCACGCACCGTTTCATATAACCACGATCGTCCGCGTCATGCGATTGCATCACATAGTGGAATTGTGTCGCGCCGCGTTACTGCTCCGCCCTGGTGGAATGCTCTCCCTTGCTCTTAGCTCCATCATCGTTGACGACAACAGTAAACTGAAGCATATTTGTATTAGGTTATGTTATGTAATGTATGTATGTATGTATGTATGTATGATGATGTTATGTATGTTATGTATGTATGTATGTATGTATGTAGTATTGTATGTATGTAGTGTATGTACTGTATGATATGTATGTATGTATGTGATGTACTGTATGTATGTATGTATGTATGATCATTGTATGTATGCTATGTATGTTATGTATGTTCATGTAGATGAGATACATAGCTAGACGGATAGATGGAATGGATGGACAGATGGACTAACGGGATATATGGATAGATGGATAGATGGAGTAACATGGATATATGGATTGAGATTATAATAGTATGGTATGTGGTTAATAGTCAGGGGTAAGATAGA
This sequence comes from Priapulus caudatus, assembly GCF_000485595.1. NCBI lineage: Eukaryota > Metazoa > Priapulida > Priapulimorpha > Priapulimorphida > Priapulidae > Priapulus > Priapulus caudatus. The sequence continues at coordinate 20,398 of NW_014578836.1, forward strand.
GTTGATATGATAGATAGATAGATCAGAATGAGATAGATGTAGTATAGATAGATATGATAGATAGATAGATAAGATAGATAAGATAGATAGATAAGATTAGATAGATAGATTAGACAATAGAGATAATAGAATAGATGAAGATAGATAGATAGTACGATAGATAGATAGAGCGGTAGAATGGAATAGTTGAATTGATTGCTAAAATAGATGGAGGTATAATATGAGAGAAGATGGAGAGTTGAGTACATAAATAGTGATAGATATACGGTATATAGATAGATTTACAAAGTTACTATGCTTGAACCTGGCGGTCCCATGTTAGAGGCTAAAATATTCGGCTCCGTACTGGCTCGCTCATGATCTGCTGAGGTAGGCGTCCGTTCGTTTGCGGCCAGCGTCAGTACAAGGGAGCAATCAACGGGCAGCCGCGGGCGTCCGGCGGCGCTCGCACGCGGTCGCTTCCACGTAGTTACGACGACCGAGAGCCGTGACGAACGACCAACGACGACGCTGACGATGTTTTACCTGAGAAACTGCATAGCAGTACTGCGCCACAGCGCTGGCCTACGCGTTGCCGCCATTGTTCGCTCACACGTTGAGCGGACAGCCCTAGGTACACACACGGATGCGCGTCTCGGGTCACGACGAATTAGGATGAGAATGGTATGGGGATGCAGATGACCCGATGGGATGGAATGGGAAATAAATAAAATAGAATTCGTATATGATTTATGTAATGTTAGGATTAGGCTTAGATTATTGTCAATGACATTGACACAAAATAAATTCAAGGTCGTTAGGTTAGCGATAAGATATGTTATGGTTGATTGTTAGGACTGAGGATTAGATCAGGGATTAAAATTGGAGCATAGACTTTCCGTGCTGTCACCACCGCTTTCGTTCTAAGTAGAATGTAAGTGTCGTTGCAGTTGCCTTTATGAGTCTCGCTCTCTTACGTATAGCCCTTTACATGTAACGGGCAATCTGGATCACGTTCTATTTTTTATATTTATCAGGACAAAGGACGAAGGCTTGTTATCATTTCAGTGAAGCACTCTCCGTAAATAACACTGTTTAATTCGATGTAAATATACTATCTGCTACCGTAGCTAGATACTCTATCTATCTATCTACTCTTTCTTTCTCTATCTATCTATCTTATCTATCTATCTATCTATCTATCTATCTATCTATCTATCTATCTATCTATCTATCTATTTATTTATCTATCTATCTATCTATCTATCTAACTATCTATCTATCTATCTATCTATCTATCTATCTATCTATCTATCTATCTATCTATCTAACTATCTACTATCTACTATCTACTTATAGTCATAATAAATTACAGTCATAGATGTTTGTATGTTTACATATATGTATAACATAATTATGCATATTTGTATATATACACATACATATACAAATACGTGCTTCAGTTTACTGTTGTCGTCAACGATGTGGAGCTAGCAAGGGAGGCATTTCTCAACCAGGGCGAGCATACGTCGGGGCGACCATACCACACCATGCTGCGTCGCTACGTGGCAGACGAACGAGGGGAGATGAACGGTGCGTGCGTTATACGCTCATGTTCTAACATCACGTTATTACTACACATTATATCAAGTGCACATGAACGCAAACGCCAAGGGCGCGTCCGCTCCCGAAAGCATTCATGTTTACGGACAGGAAACCAGAGAGACAGGCGCAATATAAGGCGACCGGCAGATAGCTAAAGCTGGTAATGCTCTATGTATTTTATAATAAATTCATAAATTAGTAATAGAACAAAATACAACTCATTCATAAGCAAACAAATAATTTAATCTACAACAAAATTGTGTTGGCGTATTGGTTGCCCCACCTAAACAGCGTAGAGGAAAAGCTCATTGCTTCTAAATCCTATTCAGGTGGTCAAGAATTTAGGGCGTTCATGTTTAATGAAGTGTACATCAAACGTATTCATTACATGTGTTGTTGCAAGGGCTTTCTAAGCTCGTTATTAGCTTAGAAATTTATATATATATGGTCGAGCATGTGTTAGCGGCCACCTTCATAGAACGGTCAGCCGTCCATAACAGAGATTTGAACATCAAGTACGTCAACATAACTCGTTTTTGTCGAGTGTCCATTGAATTTCCTGTTTGACTGTATGTAAAAATAAGCACGGGGATAAATGATCCGGGATTTTGATGATAAAATCTATCATTCTTGCAATGCATGCAATATATATAATTATACGCCCCGGTGAAAATAATTAAATTAATTAATTAATTATTGATAGTAATAACACTACACAAATATACAATATATAATTATTATTAATGGCACAGACATCAGAAAAGCGCATGAAGGCACGTGAAACATAGATATATTATGTGCCTTTGTTGATATATTAAGAATAAGCAATTTAATAGAACAATAATTTTAACATGATAATTAACATTTTCGCGGTGATATTAGATTCTCGTGTCTCAAGCAGGACTTGGTATGAGCGCGGGAAAGCGCTGGAAAGAACAGAGGAAGTTCGCGCTCAGCAAGCTGCGTGAGTTCGGCATGGGGAAAGTCAGCATAGAGAAGAAGATCCAGGAGGAGACGTCCGCCTGTCTCGCTCATCTAATCGACACCAATCGGGAGCCGCTCGATCCACAGGTAGAAAGAATAACCCAAAATATTTTTCGCACTAGCTGTCTCTATCTCTCTCTCGGCACACACACACATATACAGAGAGAGACAAGCGCACACACACACACACACACACACACACACACGCGCACACGCACACGCACACGCACACGTATGTGAGTATGTATGTATGTGCGTGCATGTGTGCGCGCGCGCGCGCGTGTGTGTGTGTGTGTGTGAGTAGTGTGTGTGGTTGGTGTGTGTCGTCGCGCGTGTATGAGTGCGTAGTGTGCGTTTAGTGTTGTACATACATAAATATCATATATATACGTTCTTATGTTGGCAACGCAGGCTCTGCCAGCAGTTGTGACGTTAAACGTGATTGACCTCTATTACACTCGGTGCTCGGTACGACTACGCCGACCCCGCCTTCCTCAGACTGAACGACAACATCAACACCATCTTCTACGATATCCAGTTACAGGTACGTACATTCAGTAACATATAGATACACACTGTCGGTAACATACAGGTACGTACGTACGGTAACATACAGGTACGTCGTCGAACATACGGTAGGCTTACCATCGGTAACATTCAGGTACGTACCGTCTCCCCGTTACATATACAGTGAAAACGTACCGTCTGCTAACGTACAGATACGTACCTCGGGTAACATTACAGGTACGTACCTTCGGTAATATACAGGTCGTTTACGTCTGGGGTAACATTACAGACGCGTTACGTACCTGTCGGTAACATAAGGTACGTACCTTCAGTAATATACAGGTACGTTACGTCGGTAACATAACAGGTACGTGGCGTCGGAACATATAGGTACGTATCGTCGGTAACATACAGGTATAAGTACCGATGGTAACACATTTGGTACGTACCGTCGCTGTAACATACATGTACGATACCGTCTGATAACATACAGGTACGTACCGCTCCGCGTAACATACAGGGATCCCACGTAACCGTCTGGTATCATACAGGTACGGTACCGTCGATAACATACAGGTTATACGTACCGTCGGTAATATTACAGGTACATTTGCCGTCCAGGTAACACTACAGTACGCATCGTCAGGTAACATACAGTGTACGTAACCGTCTGCTAAGCATACAGGTACAGTGACCGTCATGGTAAGCAAACAGGTACGTACGGTCGGTAACATACAGATACGTACCGTCGGTAACATACAGCAGTACGTACGGTCTACGGTAACATACAGATACGTACCGTCGAAGTAACATTTAGCGTTTTTCAGTTATTATAGGTCGACCTATAACCATTGCGGTTATAGAAATGGGTCATTTAGGTCCAGTGAAAAATTTCTGATAAGATCACTGTGTGAAATGCTTGGTGGTTCATTCCACGTTATACCCATGGTCAGTGAGAATCTGTTGCCATTAGGCTCCTCTAAGAAAACAGAAAATCTCCGGACAAAAGTTGTCATTTGGCTCCTGCATACGGAAATTGACCCTACGCGGTATGTGGTTGCACACACAGGGCGATCTTAACTTCTACTGTTGCTGCGACACCTGCCGGTTCTTTCAAGCGCATATGAGATGGCTGGACCGCGGCGTACGCAGTGGGGCATCTACTGTTGAACAAGGAGCTGAAGAGTAACATAGCGATGAGACACGAGAAGCAGGCGACGCGGAGAATAGAGGGAGACGTGAGAGACTACTTTAGACGACTACCTGCTAGCGCCCCACTTCCAGCCGGTCAGGCGGGTTGGGGACGGATTAACATTTCACTATGAGTCAAGCGCTGCTCACACACCCACACACAACACACACACAACACACCACACACACACACACACGACACAGTCTACATTACGCACACACACACACACACACACACACAACAACACAAAACACACACACACACATCAACACACGAACGACACGATACATGCATCACACACCACAAACACACACCAGCACACAGCACCACACACCACACATACACCACCCACACGACACACACACACACACACATTTACACACTACATTCGACTATCTTACAGTAGCATTGCACACGAACACACCACACACACACACAACACACACACCACACACACAAACACACACACACAACACACCACACACACACACAGGCAAGAAACGCACTCATACACTCGCCAGCAATCATGTTAGGCGGTCTAATATGATATGAATACGCGCGCACCGACAACACACATGCAACGCACACTACACACACATGACAACGATGGTAATGAATGTGTGGATATGTAGATTAACATATCTCTATTATTACGCACGCACGCGCGGGCGCACACACACCACGCGCGACCACACACGCACACACGCACACCGCACACGACACGCACTACACACACACCCTAACACAACGCACAACCAGCACACACATCACAACATAAATCGGGCACACACACACACACACACACACACACATAAACGCGCGCACACACACTCACTCATGTCGGCGTCATCTCTCAGCTTTTCAGCTGCTCATTTCTGTGCGTGATCTGTTTCTCGCCGGATCGCATACCGCTATGACGACGCTACGCTGGGGTCTGCTCTTCATGCTCAAATACCCTCACGTTCTGCGGAAAGTGCAGGCCGAGATCGATGACGTCATCGGACGAGGAAGGCTACCATGCATGGCGGACCAAGACAACATGCCGTACACGCGGGCGACAATAGCCGAGGTGCAGAGAGTAGGTGAGAAAGAAAGGCGGCGTGGTTAGTAGGTGGAATGCATCAGTAGGTGCATTCATGGACAGCAGGCCTGATTAGGTGTGACCAATAGATTTATGAAAAATACACGAGAAATCACACGTACGCAAGAAGAGAAAAGTAAAAACATAAGAGGGGTAGCGAGAGAGAGAGTGAGAGGGAGAGGAGAAAAAGGGGGTGAAGCAGCGAAAGGCAGGGAGAGAGCGACAGACAAAGGGAAAGGGGGTAGACTGATATAGAGACAAAGAGAAAAAGAAAAGGTCAATAGCTTTAAGTATAAGCATATTGCCTCACATCCTCTGCTTCCACCGCTACGTTCTCCAGGCGGTTCGTGACGTATATTCACCTTGAATTTGTTTAAATGACGACACATGCTACGTGGTAATGTAATCATCTGTTTTTCTAATTTAAATTTTGTTGGAAAACTGTCGGTGGATGCCTGGATAAACAAATTGCCTTAGATGTACAAACCAGTGTATAACGAGGCGAGGGCGGTTACTAAATGTCTAGATACTCTGTGTGAACGCCATCTACTTTTTTCTTTATTGTTTCTAGCGGACATCGTGCCACTGAATCTGGCACACAGCACGACTGCCGAGATACAGCTAGGAGGCTACGTCATCCCCGCCGGCACGGATATCCTTGCTAACTTTACGGCCATCCTCAACGACCCGAAATACTTCCCCGAACCGGAGAAGTTCCGCCCAGAGCGCCACCTGGACGAGCGTGGAGACTTTGTGCAGAACGAAGCGCTGATTCCGTTCTCTATCGGTAAAATTACTAGCGCTGCCGTTAGCTGGCGCCACCGGGTCGATGAGAGGAGAATGACGTCATATGTCAAACGACTGCAGCGGTGGCCGTCGTTAGGGACACCTGTTCGGTTGTTGGTTTGGGAGATGCTGATTGGCCCCTAATGACCCATGAGAGCACATTATTATTTTTAACTTCCCCATAGGTTCTTACACTTATTAATTAAAATGCATTTGCTGGAAATTAAATATTCAGACTTAAGTGGCACTATTAAACCTAAACAGACATGAGCTTCAGCTGTATTCCATTCGATTGTGATCACATCTTTTTACGTATTTGTTATCTTCATCGTCATTATCGTTTATGAAACGATTTCTCGAAAAAGGACGCGAATTCATTTTAAAATCACGGAATAACTCTAGCCCTGAACACGAAAATTCGGTGTCACACCAAGACTCTCTCCACCAGCCAAGCTTTGAAAACACCTCCCTAATTGATGGCGTTTGTTATTTTGCCGACAGGTCGTCGAGTCTGTCTAGGAGAGGCTCTCGCGCGAGTGGAGCTGTTCATATTCTTCACAGGCATTCTGCAGAACTTTAACATCAGGTTACCAGATGGCGTTACCGATCCGTCTATGGATGGAACCTTCGGCTTCACCTGGATGGCAAATCCGTATCTGTTACATTTCGTCGCGCGACCGTAATCCACAATGATTTCATAAAAACTTGCAACGTTTTAAAAAACAACGTCGTACGAGTGATAAACCTGTGGTAAAACGCATGCTATAAAACTGCATTATCTTACGTTTTAACCTGTAACTAAACTGCGTTACCTAACGTTTTTACTTTAACTTGTGATTAAACTGTGTTATCCTAAGAATTAACCTGTGTTTAAATTGATGAATCCAACGTTTTACCTTTAATTAAAAAAACCTGTGAATAAATTTTGTTATCCTGCACGTGGTACTTGAGATTAAAACGTGTCATAAAGCTTTTGTTAGAAAGCGTTAAGGAGATATTTTGCTGATTAAATTGTAGCAGCAATTTAATTTATGTGAGAAATGTCAGGGGCGCACTTCAATAATCCTGCAATTAGAAATAATATTCTCTCTTTAGGTTTAGTGCAAATAAAATCTATATCTTTCAATTCAAACTACTGTAGTTGTAGTATTTACCCACTTGAATAAAACACGTGATTACACTTTATTATATTCATGATTGTAGTACAAATTCAATTCGTGTACGAAACATTAGAGAGCGAAATTCAATAATTTTGTAACGAGCGAAATTCATTAATTTTGTAACTATTAGTAATGTTTTCTCGTTGAGTTTGGTGGCAATTAAACGTTTGTTTTTCAATTCAAACTAATTAAACTAAGGCAGCAATTTCATTTGTGTGAGAAACGTTAAAATGCGTAATTGAACTATCTTGAAATTTGTAATATTTTTTCTCGTTAGGTTTAATGCAGGAAATCATCACAAAAATAGGCAAAATAGTTATTACATTAATTTAATTACGATGTTTTGATTAGTATTAAATAAAATAAAATAATATTATCATAATAACAAATTAACAATTGACGTTTTATGTGCTTATGCGCTATTCTATTTTATATGTGCTCCACAATACTTATATTATTATATTATTAGAAATATTTTATAAATTTAATGAAATTAATTGCATAGGTCTTACAGAACATATCGGTAGTACGTACGCTTCATACTGTAGTTACAAAGCCAGCGTTACTATGCAATAGACATACGTCTTGTTCTCTCGAGTATTTCTCGACAATAATCTTTTTTGCATTTAAACAATTATTTTGCATACATCTCGAGAATGATCTTTTTGAATTTGTAAAACCAAAATCCAGAAAAGAATCCACACATCGAAGTTTACATACGGTTAAACATGCAATCTAACATCCGTCCATATGTATGTGTATGTTTATGTGAGTATGTATGTGTGTTATACACAGACATATGCACATATGCTCGCATACACATACACACACATGCAAATGCACATCACATCTACATGCAAATACCCATATACAAAAATGTACACGTGTAGGTACAAGTAAACGTACCCGCACAAGTAACAAGCATACATGATCGATTGTTCTGATGATTGCTGTCGGTATGTAATAACTATTTTGCCTATTTTCGTGGTGATTTCCTGCACTAAACCTAACGAAAAAAAATATTGCAAATTACAAGATATTTTAGTTATGCATTTGAACATTTCCCACACAAATTAAATTGCTGCCTCAATTTAATCAGTTTGAATTGAAAAATAAAAGTTTAATTGCCACCAAACTTAAAAAGAAAACATTACTAATAATTACAAAATGTTTCGTACACAAATAGATTTTGCACTACAATCATGAATATAATGACGTGTAATCACGTGATTTAATCAGTGGGTAAAAACTACGACTACAGCAGATTGAATTGAAAGAAAACAGTTTTATTTACACTAAACATAAAGAAAGAATATTATCGCTAATTGCAACATTATTGAAGTGCGCCTCCTGACATTTATTACACTAATTAAATTGCTGCTACAATAAGCCATATCGGAAAGTCCCCGCCGCCATATTGAGGTCAGATAAGAGGGGGTATACCGTGGGTAGGATAGAATTATTCTAGGTTTTTGATCTATAATTCTCCTCACTAACATCGTACTTCAATTCACAGGGGCGTTTCTGTTTACATAAACATTTACAAATAATTATGTTTGTTGTCATTTAGGATATTTTGCAATGTTTGTGTTAATGCAAAAACTAAAAACGCACGAGTGTTTACATTAATCATGTACTTTCCTAAGCGCGCCTCGGCCATTTTGTAGCGGCTAGACATCTAGATATTAATATCTAGATATTACTGGCCGCTGCGACTCGGCAATGCGCCCACGCGAAGATGGCATCCACGCGAAGATGCCCACGTATTTAGCGAATCGTTACGGCCGACCGTTGAATCCGCAACTACTACGTTTCAACATGGACTACGTGTCGCGGAAGCTCGGACTTCCATCCCGCGATTTACTGGCGATAACGCGCCACTGTCAATTACGTTCGACGACTGGCTCAGCACTTTGAATTGGAGACAGTTGGAATTGTGTCTCGACGCTACGTCGTTACGCGTCCTTGGTCTGTCGACGCTCGGAGGTTATGCTGCTGAGTTTTCTCGCTGCCTCCTTCTTGAGCGGCCTACTATGACTTGGGAACAGATCACTCAACAGCTCACTAAACGCTTCCGCGATCTGCTGCGAGAGGTAGACGCGCAGAATGCGCTTAAGAACTTACAGCAGAATAGTGGCGAGCATATTCGCCCGTATGGCGATAGATTGTTGACTCTTGCATTGCGAGCGATTCCGGCAAAGCGACTTTCAACGACTGAGACTCAGAGCCGTCTTGTCGATATTTTTTGGATGGATTAAGATCGGTCCATACACAGCGATTGCTGCTTCATCACGCGCCTACAACGCTAACCGACGCTATCGACCTAGCAGCGGAAAAACACGTGCTAGAGTCATCTCTAGTGGCACGACGACAAAACCGTAGCGACGTGTTCACTGACCCCTATGACACGACGGAACCTATGGACGTTAACGCGATGCAACGCCCTACGACATCTGATCTCATTAGAGAGGTGCGCAGTTTGCGCACCTTCATCACTTAGGCAGTGCCACAGGTTCAGTCGCCCTCGATGAATGCGACATCCCGAGACGTGACACGACAACCCCCGCGCCAACGACGTTTACAAACACCCGCACCCCATGACGGTTCGCTACAATTGCGCCCATGGCGATCCCCCCTCACAGGACGCGACCGGCATCCACCTGTTTGTAATCAGGCTTACCTACTACCTGCTTTGCGCCAACGCGCCCCATTTCAATCTCCAGCGATGGCGCCTACCCAATATCAACGCGACACTTGTTGTTATACGTGCGGCCAACCAGGTCACTACGCGCGCGATTGCCCTCTCCACAATTGTTTCGAGGATTTTCGGCGACGCCCCCGCGACGCAATCACACCGCCGTACCCTCACGACTTTTAAGCATGCATGCATCTGCTGGGCGTGGATCGCCGACTACTGCTACGTCTTCGGCGCCAACATGCAGTGTTAAGATTGGCTCACTTTCGCTTCCGGCACTCATTGACACTGGTAGCGGTTGCACGCTTGTTGATATGGCTGCATAGCTCCGCCTACCCCCGCACATACGCGCGACTGCAAGTTTCAATGCCGTCTGCGCAACGGACGCCACGCTTCTTTCTGTCACCAGCGATAGACTACACCTTGTAGGCACTGCCACTCTGCGCATTTTACTAGGACGAGTAATCACCCTCCATAACTGCTACGTAGTCCGCAATTTAAAGCAGCAGTTCATAATAGGAGCCGACTTTCTCTCGGGTAATAGAGTAAACATCGATTTTGACCGCGGAGTGCTTGCACTAGGTAATAGTGTGGTCCCCTTGAAACTTCGTCAAGGTAGGCGATTACTCCCCACCCCCAACTCGCATTCATTGACCGTTCAACTGTGTTGCCTCCTCATTCGGGCCAACAGCGCTACTGTCGCGTTCCCCGCCATTTTCGCCCGGGTACGCTTCTCTTCGTTCAGTGATCTCCGGCCTTTAAGTTGTTTCGAAGTAATTCCCGCCTTATCCTACTGCCATCTCTAGTCAAAGTCACAATGCGGCACACAATTCTTTGCTGGCTTGACAATCGCTCAGATCGAGCTATCTCGTTACCTCATAACGATGTTGTCGACATAATTGAAGCCACCACCCTTCACCACATACAGGTCATTGCGCCCACGCCTCACGATGTTACAGTGCCACCACACGATAATACAACCCCGCTTTTTCATTATAATTCACTCGTGGACCACATTTAGGATTCTCGCCAGCGGGCAACGCTTCTAACATTTTTGCGCCAGCATGACGTCTCATTTGCGCATACAGACGCTCAGCTAGGGTGTACGCACCTCTGCGAATTCCAGATTATTACCCGGGAATCTAAAGCATTCAAAACACGACCCTACCGTATGTCCCCGGAGCAACAAATCATTGTCCAGCAACAGGTTGACAAGCTGTTAGAGAATGGAATAATTCGCCCCTCTATGTCACCTTGGTCATCTGGCGTACTTCTGGTTAAGAAAAAACGGGCGAGTATCGGATGTGTGTCGACTATCGACGGTTGAACTCAGTTACAGTTGGGGACACCTACCCCCTGCCGATCATTGAGGATGTCTTACAAACTATAGGTCAGGCCACAATTTTTACAACCCTCGACCTCAAACGCATCTACCATCAAAATTGGCCGAGAACGATGTTCCGAAAACTTGAGCTGCGATAATTTACGGACCCCATATGGACCGAAGAACGCACCCGCCCACTTTCAGCGTATAATCGATTACGTCCTGCAAGGGCTTCGTTACAAATGTGCACTAGCTTATATCGACGATGTGTGCATTTACTCCCCGGACTTTGAAACTCACATGTCCGACTTAGCCGAGGTTTTTGCCAGATTCGACGCGGCTAACCTCAAGATGCGCCCCAGTAAATGTGCGTTTTTACGCCAGTCCATTAACTACCTGGGCCACGTAATAACCCCAGGCTGCGTCTGGCCCGACCCAGAGAAGATCTCTGCAGTGCAAAATTGGCCCCCCAAGCACGCCTACAGCTGTACGACAGTTTTTAGGATTCACCAACTACTATCGTAAGTTCATTAAGGGCTATGCCGATATTGGCACACCTATTGACCCTTCTCACCCACAAGGACAAATTATTTGTCTGGTCAGACGAGGCACAGACTGCGTTTCAGTCTCTTCGTAAGTGCCTCACTGAGGCTCCCATTTTGGCATTGCTCGATGGAAGCTGATCGTTCCGCCTCTATTGCAACGCATCCGGCTATGCCATTGGAGCAGTTCTCACGCAGATAGACGAGCGAGAGCAAAAGCATCCAGTGTTCTATCTCAGCAGGCAGCTGACTGATACGGAACAACGCTGGCCTACAATAGAACGTGGATGTTATGCCTTGGTTTACGCGCTGCAAAAGTTTCGGCACTACCTCATCGGTGCTGATTTCGTAATACTCAGCGATCACAAACCGCTTAAGTACTTGTTAGAAGCGAAAGCGCTACGCAATGCTAAGCTCCAGCGGTGGGCCCTCTACGTCTCTGGTTTCCCCTCATGCCGGCTGGAATACACGTCGGGTAAGTCGAACGTCCAAGCGGACGCGCTTTCACGTTTACTCCCCGAGTCGCCTACGCCCACGCCGCCCTATACTCCTTCACTCATATCCACCACCTCACCACCGCTCGGCAGTGTGGCCTCACAACCCACACGCCAAGTGGTACTGCCTTCACCTGACGCTGAGGCCTCACGTCAGGTCGGCCCCATTATGCTCCACCAGGATCCCCTCACCTTGGTGCACGACCAGACCCTAATCCGATACCCCCTCCTACCATCCCTGCTACTGACGCCGAACTCGCTTCCTTGCTGCAGGCTGATCCGCTTCTTTGCGAGATCATACGCACACTCACCAATCCCGATGAAGCTTCGATACGCGAGTCTAAGCTCGTTGAACGCTATCTTCTTGTCGACGACTTACTCTTTCATGTGCCGCCTCGCATGCAGAATGCTATGCTGCACCTCAATTAGTCATCCCCCGTATTCTCGTACCCGTTGTACTCCCCTTGTTTCGCGATCATGCATACGGAGGACATCTGGGTTTTAAGAAGGTTTATAGCAAACTTATTCAGCGATATTTCTGGCCTCACATATTCGCTGACGCTTATCACTACATTCGATCTTGCGTCGTGTGTAACTCTCGAAAACTGCAGTGAGTCCGCGCCCCCCTACACCATGCTCCAGCACCCAGGCATTCAGGAGATGTCGTCGCCATCGATGTCACAGACCCACATCCTTGCACAAACTCAGGTAATCGCTACATGCTCACGTTACTCGATCTTTACACTTCATGGCCTGAAGTATTCCCAATGCCCGGCAAAAGCGCTGCTACGGTAGTGCGGATCATTGTCGACGATTTCATTCTGCGTCATTCATGCCCTCGGTCCATCTTAACTGATAATGGAGGCGAATTCATTAATGAGCTTATGACACGATTGACCACATTGCTCGGGATCACACATATTAAGGTCGCTCCTTACCACCCCGAGTCGAATGGGCAGTGCGAACGTTTTCACCGCACACTTGCCAACATGCTCGCATGCTACATCAATCGGCAGCATACGGATTGGGATACTAAGATCAACTCCGTCTTGTTTGCGTATCGTACAGCTATTAAGGAGTCATCACAATTCACCCCCTTCTTCTTGACGTATGGTAGAGACGCAGTCCTACCGCTCGACGCGCTATTGCAGCCCCGACGGTTGCATTACGCTGACGACCCCGTAACTCACGCTACTGAGCGCTTGCATCGCGCCTTCGTTGCGATGCAGCGTAACACTAAAATGGCACGCGCGCGAAATAAACGCCTTTATGACAGGCGTGCAAAGGTTCAGTCCTTTGACATTGGGGACCCATTCTACTTTTTGACCGCACGTTGTCCGCTAATCAGACGCCGAAATTTGCGTCGCAAAGGCAGCCTTACTATACCGTCGTTGGGAAACTCTCTCCACTACGGCTTCGTATTAAAGCGCAAGACCAGACACGCACTCGCGATGTTCATGTTAGCAATCTTTGCCCTGCATACCCATTCTCGGCATGGGATGCACCTAGACCCGTGATTACGGGGCGAGAAGGCCCAGCACGCCGACCAATGCGTCACGTACGCTGGTCGACACAGGGCCCCGTTCGTTGCCTCTCCACGACGACACGCGTGCAGCCAGCGTGGCCAGCACGCCCAGCACTGATAGCTGGGAGGCAGACGACTTGTTGCTACTCGCACAAATTAGCCGATACAGCTAACGTGCGAAATACACCTCGTTTATTTTAAGGGGCACTCTTCTGTTTCAGGAGGATGTTCCCTGTTACGACGGTCGCCCTGCTCGTAGTTGCCTCGGCAATCTTATTCGCCTCACAAGCTACAGAGGTCCGGCGACCCACGACGGGAGTAGCTTTTATCCCGAGAGGTCAGATCTCGGTCACACTAAGTACTTGGGGCATAGCCTTTACTCTCAACTTCACTTCGATCCAGACATATCTACACTCGTTGCACAAGGATGTCTGTAAGATGTATAGACGACAGCCAGCGGAAGCACCGTATTCCCCTTCCCCCATCCCCTGACGATCAATACTTCGCGGCTTTGAACTGCGACATCACATCTCTCGTGCAAGCCCATATCGCATGGTTTCGCCAACGTTTGCAAACACTTAATCTCCGTTTAACCGACCTGCACTCGTTGCATAAATCAAGAGAGAAACGCGCTATAGTTGGTGGCCTTGGTAAACTTGCAAAATTTTTATTCGGTACGGCTACCGATGATGACATTGCGCAACTGCAACGGCAGTTATCCGCCTTAGGTACGACGCAGGAGCGAATTTTGACTGTAATCGACGAATCCCTCACCGTCATAAATTATACTCGTGAATGAATGAATACGGAGGTGTTGTCGCATGTGACTTCCCATGCCCGTGACTTGACCTCAAGTGTGCGCACACTAATGTTTAAAGTAACGGCCTTCCAAGCCTCTGTGGCGCGGGAGTTAATTGCGATTACACACCTCTAGTTATCCCTTTCTAGTTTGACAGTAGCAATTGATAACGTTCAAACCACAATTGATACTACGATACACGCCATCTCCGTTTTATTAACGGGCCGCTTGCCCTCTACGCTGTTACCCCCCCCCACCAGTTGCGGGAAGTCTTACTTACTATTAAAAACTCGCTACCCCTTACGTTAACTATGCCACACAGCCCCCATGCTTGACTTGTTTTATTATTATAACCTTATCGAGGCTATCGTAGTCCCTGTGGACATGGGACTCTACGTAATCGCATTTTTACCTCTCACATATAATAAGATGACGTTTCAGATGTATCAAATTTTAACACCGCCAGTGTTTCTCGGTAACTTCACTGCGGCAGCATACTTCCAAATTCCTCAAAATTTTATTGGTGTTTCACTCGACCATGCCAATAACGCGCAACCGGACGAGTTCGTCATACGTTCATGCTTGCGTAAGCATCAAGAGATCTGTGATGTAAGATTCCCAATTTACCGCATAACGACAGCGATTACGTGCCCAGTCGCGCTATTTCTAAATGATACCGCTCTAATCTCCACACTATGTGCAAGGTCAACGCCGCGCGCCACCTACCTCGTTGACGGTAGCTGGCTGATCTCTACTCCCCACCCATTACGTTTGGCTATCTCGTGCCAGTCACACCCTACGACGCAAGTGACAACTAAAGAATTTATCGTTCGACAACAACAGACAGTTACGCTCCATTCTGGCTGTAAGGCTGAGTCCAAGTATTTTACCCTGCCATCATACTTCCACCACGAAACTGATGTTGATGTACGGATCGAACTACCCCCACTCGACCGCCTGTTTTACCGCACGGTCCCTACAATATGGTCAGACATTTATGATGCGAAACGCTTGTCCACCGCCGACTCGGAAGACCTCATCCCACCAGAAGTTGTACCTCCTAGTTCCCACGCTCATACTGACCTTGACGTCGCGTACACTGACTTAGTTACTGCTGGCAGACACAGTAAACGCCTGCCAGCGGCTACCTCGGCGTATACCGAGATGGGCAGTTCAACTATCGCGGCCACCACATATCATTCCATAGTGTATATCGGCCTCACGTCCCTGTTGTTTACCGTCCTGGTCGTCACTGCATATTGATATTGCTGTCGTTGCCGTCGACCTCACACCCCCGAACACCAGCCCCAGTCAAGACCTGCCGATCTTACACTACCCCCTTCGAGACGCATAACAATACAAAGCTACCCAACCACCCCTACCACGCCAAGATCTCATTCGCTATTTTCCAGTATGCCGCTAACCATTCTCGAACCACAGCAGCGAATGGGTTCCTTCGACCCGATAACACCTACCCTTCAGTCCCATCGTGATGGCTTCCTAGGCCCCAACCTTGTTGCCAGGACCCCATCACCCACCTCGGCAATAGTACGATCCCCCCTAATGTGGATATCACGCAAATACTGTGCGACACGCCTTCTGACCCCCCAACCCCAAAGGCTTCCCCACTAACTCCCATACTTCACCGGCATATCTCTCTACGCTCCCGCCCGCGAGTTTTTTTTCCCAGTCGACATAACATAGCGAAGAATTTAGCGCCTTCTGATTGGTTCTGATTGGTTCATCCTGCCTCCTGATTGGTTCAAAAACAGGCTGCTTTGCTTATTTAGCATATGTCATGTACTGTTTCTTATATATCCTGTGTGGCGTGGTGGATAGAACACCGTCGTTACTTCTGAAAGACATATGTCATGTACTGTTTCTTATATATCCTGTGTGGCGTGGTGGATAGAACACCGTCGTTACTTCTGAAAGGTCGTTGGTTCGAATCCGGTTTGGTTTTTAATAATTTTTTTGTTTTCTGTATTTTTCTATCTTTATCCATTTATCTATTGTTAGGGTTATGTTGTTAGGGTTAGGGTTAGGGTTAGGGTTATTATTGCAAAATAATTGCAATTCTTCGCTATGTTACAAATGGGCGTTTGTTCTCTTGTCAAAGGCAAAGCAAATCGAAGCAGCCAATCAGAAGGTCCTAAATTCTTCGCTATGTTATGTCGACTGGGGAAAAAAACTCGCCTCCCGCCCAGTGCGCCGCTCTATGCCACACCACCCCCCCCCCCTTCGCGTCGTGTAGATACATCTCGGATGTTACATTTCGGTGATTTCATCGAGCTAGTACTTCATCAATAGCCTATTATTTTAACCATACCGGCATAAGGATGGTTTTACGGCATGGACGATGTGCAGTGTGTGCACCGCTAGCACTAGTCTTGCTAATTTTTAGAAATAATTTTATTACCTTACTCGTACAGCGCACTATCAGAAAGATGCGCTTCACTCAGATATATACATTCGTAGTGTGAGCCGCTTCCAACGGCTCATCACTAAAGCTGTACACTCCATAGCTTATCAATGACTGCGCTCCCTAACCGTTGCGCCGCTATGCCAGGCAGGCCCGCTTATGACATAGTGTCATGTATTATGCTTGCCAATTCATGTCGCCAGACAGCACCCACGGCTCGGTCTCCGAATATTCACCGTAGTAATCGTCCGTTCCCATACGACCTGTATCCCTCCCCCTTCGTCGTGGACGACCAACTCCAGTTTGACCTCGAGGTGGAAGGAGACGACCCCGGGCACACCCCGGGTAACCCCACCCGGACACCGCACCCGGATTTCAACCCGGAGTACGTCGGCTCTTTCGTCGGGGCGAACACTGCCGACGACCCCCTGCGCTACGAATTCGAGATCAGCGCAGGGGATGGCCCAGACACCACTTTCAACGAACTGCATGTCCGCCAGATGGCCGCCATGGCTATGGCAGACATGGTTGCCCGGGCCACTATGGCTCGGTCACCCGCCTCCCCTGACGGCCAGGAGGAGGAAGGCTGACCAATAATTTCACCGTGTGTAGATTTTAGGGTCTTATGCCTTCACGACATGTATCCCTTCGCGAGCGCGTGTAGGTTATAGACATTAGTTGTAGCAGTAATACCGATTACGTCCCTTTAGGACATATTTATGACACCAGTAGATCTGTATGGTGTGTGGTCGTATGGCCGAGGCCCACACCAGTGGGGTCACTTAGGAGCGCCGCATCGGCGTCTCATCCATTAAAGGTCAATTAGAAACAGATTAGAGTCACTTAGAAACAGATTAGACAATAACATCTATAGTGACTTAAGTAGTCCTCGTAGTCGAAAACAACTTAACGTCTACGCGAATCTGTGTAGCACGTGCGAAGGGCGTGTATGACGCCCTCGCAAATATGTATGGCATGCGCGAGGCATGTGTAACGCCTTCGCGAGCGTGTACGACGCATGCGTCACGCATGCGCCGCGGGTGCCTGTGGGTATAAAAGCCGTAGCGCAGGCAGAATCGAAGAGGACTCTGCTCAGCAACCGGGCAACTAACAGGCACGACCGAGACATTGTAACTCAAACAATAAAAGAACGTACAGCTAGTCATGGTAAACATCTGACTTCTATTATTATCTATGTATTTTGGCTTTACATACATTCCACTCAATAGCTCAACACAGTAGCGTAAATTACAACATTACAATTTTAGACCCCCATCTTCGGTTACCTAATTAGCACAGCTGGACTTTTTGATCTCATTTATTTAATCAGCAAAATATCTCCTTAAATCCTTTAACCTCAAGTAACACGTGCAAGATAACGCAATATAATCACAGGTTTTTTTAATTACAGGTAAAACGTAGGATAACTCAATTCAATTATAGGTTAAATCTTAGGATAACACAGTTTAATAAGAAGTTAAGGTAAAAACGTTGGGTAACGCAGTTTAGTTACAGGTTAATACGTAAGATAATGAAGATTTATAGCAAGCGCTTTACCACAGGTTTATCACTCGTACGACGTTGATTTTTGAAACGGTACAAGTTTTTGAAATCATTGCGGCTCCTGGCAGATTCCTCTATACAGACAGTTCTAGAAAAACTCCTTTTGCATACCATTCTGGCATCTACCCTTCAAATAACGTTTCACGAGCAAACAATGCAGCGATTGTTTTGGAGATCTCAATGGTAAAAAACTCCAAATTTACATAGACATTTTGATTTGCTTATGAATGTAAAGTAATTCAGTTTCATCGCACGTGAGTAATAGCAAGTTCCAGACATTATGACTCGTACGGTGTGGGGTTTTGACATCATTGTGGATTACTGTCGCGCGACGCAATGTAACAGATACGGATTTGCCATCCACAAGATGCCCAAGTTTCCATCCATAGACGGATCGGTAACGCCATCTGGTAGTCCGATGTTGAAGTTCTGCAGAATGCTTGTGAAGAATATGAACAGCTCCACTTTTGCGAGAGCCTCTCCTAGACACACGCGATGACCTGTCGGCAAATAACAGACACCATCACCAGAGAGGCTCACAAAAGCTTGGCTAGTAGAGAGAGGGGGTAGTCTTGGCCTGACAATAAATTCTAAGGTTTAGGGTTCGAGTCCCCGTGCGTAGGAAATTCCCGTTATACTGTGATTTCAAGATGCATTCATGATATTATTTTGAGGAAATTTTCCAGGAAGTTTTCAGAAGCGATGATGATGATGATAATAATGATAATAATAATAATAATAAGGATGCTGATGATGACGATGATGAGAATTATGATTATTTTCTTAAAATAAACAGGAAATATCGATAGAACACTTTTGTTGAGAAGTTTAGGGAGATCGGAGCAAAGAAGAGGAGTGGGGGAGTAGACTGCCGTGCCGTGATATGGGAAACACACCCTGGTCATGTAAAAACATGTACGACGGTGTATTAAACACCAATTTAATTCCAATTATGTAAAAAAATCAAAATCTAAAGTTGGTGGATTTCACGGCATCGCCCAATCAGCACCCCTCGAAAACAATAACCTAGCAGGGACCCCCAACCACGATCACCGCTGCAGTCTTTTAACGGGTGACGTCACTGTATTCTCCTTGCCCTGGTGTCGCCATCTTGCGGCCGTGCAAGTAATCTCACCAATGGAGAACGGGATCAGCGCTTCGTTTTGCACAAAGTCTCCACGCTCGTCCAGGTAGCGCTCAAGGCGGAACTTCTCCGGTTCGGGAAAGTGTTTCGGGTCGTTCAGGATGGCCGTGAGGTTAGCAAGGATCGCCGTACCGGCGGGGATGACGTAGCCTCCTAGCTCTAACTCGGTGGTCGTTCTGTGTGGCACGCTCAGAGGCACAATGTCCGCTAGAAACAAGAAAGAAATTCGCGGATGGCGTTCTCTCACAGTATCTAGACGTTTAGTAGTGTCGCTCGCCTAGTTATGCTGTGCTAAAAAAACTTGCCAAGTATTAACAAAAAATATTTCTGTCACACCTAATCAGGCCTGCTGTCTATGAATGCCACCTACTGACTGACTGCCTGAATGCTAGCTTTCTGTCTCACCTACTCTCTGCACCTCGGCTATTGTCGCCCGCGTGTACGGCATGTTGTCTTGGTCCGCCATGCAGGGTAGCCTCCCTCGTCCGATGACGTCATCGATCTCGACCTGCACTCTCCGCAGGACGTGAGGGTATTTGAGCATAAAAAGCAGACCCCAGCGTAGCGTCGTCATGACGGTGTGAGATCCGCCGAGAAACAGATCACGCACAGACATGAGCAGCTGAAAAGCTGAGAGATGACGCCGTCATACGTAAGTGTTTGTCTGTCGACTCCCTCGCGTATTATATAATTCAAGTAACTTCATTCATTCTTGTCATATGCGCGTCAAGTGCTTGCGTGCGTGCGTTCGCGCGCGTGTGTGTTTGTGCTTGTGTGCGTGTATATGGGGGCGTGCATTTGTGCGTGCGTGCAAACGTGCTTTTCTATAGGATGTGTTTGTGTGTGTTTGCGTGTGTGTGTGTGTGTGTGTGTGCGTGTGCGCGCGTGTGTGTGTTTGTGAGTGTGGGTATGTGCGTGCGGGTTCGTGCAGCGCTTGACTCACTAGTGAATGCCGAATCCGTGGCCGCCCACTTCCGCTGCGCTAGCAGGTATGCGTCTAAGTAGTCTCTCACGTCTCCCTCTTTCTCCGTCGCCTGCTCTTCGTGCTCTGCTATGTTACTTTCCAGCTTCTTGTCCAACTCTGCGTACCCCGCGTCCATCTTTTTCAGCATGCGGCTGAAGACGGGCAGGTGTCGCAGCACAGGGAAGAAGTTAAGCATGCCCTGTGTATGCAAAACATACCGCGTATCAACGTCTGCGCGCAGGCAAAGGACATTTTTTCCGGGATTCTTTCGTTTTTTAGATGCGGTTTAATGGTGCCTTTTCCTGACAACGGGTATTCGTTGGAATAACGCAAAGCTTCTTTTCATATAAATTTCCGGCAATTTTCGATGAATTAAATGACCCCATTTTTACAACCGCGAGGTCTTAGTCGATTATAACTTGACAAACGGCAAAATATCCTAATTAAAAAATTAAATCG
This sequence comes from Priapulus caudatus, assembly GCF_000485595.1. NCBI lineage: Eukaryota > Metazoa > Priapulida > Priapulimorpha > Priapulimorphida > Priapulidae > Priapulus > Priapulus caudatus. The sequence continues at coordinate 41,623 of NW_014578836.1, forward strand.
ATAATTATTGACGTTATTAGCGATTGTTATTGATATTGACCCGACCTGTATGTTACCGACGGTACGTACCTGAATGTTACCGACAATACGTACCTGTATGTTACCGACGGTACGTACCTGTATGTTACCGACGGTACGTAGCCTGTATATTACGACGGTACGTACCTGTATGTTACCGACTGATAGCGTATCTGTATTTACCGAGGTACGTTAGCCTGTTATGTTACTTAGACGGTACGTACTTGTATGTTGTTACCGACGCACTACTGTAATGTTATCGACGGCACGTACATGTATTGGTTACAGCACGGTTACGTAAACCTGTATGTTGCCGTCGTGTGGACATGTATGTTACGACGGTACGCAGCTGTATGTTACCGGACGGTACGTAACCTGTAATGCTACCGACGCATCGTAACTGTGTGTTAGCCAGACGTACGCTACCGTGTTAAAACAGACGTGCATACCTGTTTGTTACCGTACGTACGTACCTGTATGTTACCGACGGTACGTACCTGTATGTTACCGACGGAACGTACCTGTATGTCACCGAAGGTACGTACCTGTAAGTTACCGACGGAACGTACTTGTAATGTTTAGCGACCGGTACGTACCTGTATGTTACCGACGGTACAAACCTGTGCGTCACAGACGATACGTACCTGCATATTAGCGAAGGTACTTACCTGTACGTGTGGTATTGTGGAAGATGGCGTTGATATCGTCGGGTAAATCTGAGAAAAGGCGCGGTCGGCGTAGTCATACCGAGCACCGAATATGATGGAGACAATCACGTCACACCACAGCTGCTGAGAAGAGCCTGCCGGTGCCGTGTATATGTATTATAAATGTCTGTACACACAGACATCCCCCACACACACACACCCATGCACCCACACCCACGCACGCACACACAACCCAGCACACACCCATGCACGCACACACAGACAGACACACGCACGACACATACACACACACACTCACACACATACACACACGTAACATGCACACACGCACACATACCGACACACGTGGATCAAGTGATTGCAAAATAATGAGTGTATGGTAGAGAGAATAATAAGGGAGCGTCAGTGAAGTAAGAACAAAGACAGTGTGGTGTGAGAGAGAGTTAGAGAGTGATATATATATATATATATCAAGAGCTAATAATACCTCTTTGCTATTATTAGCTCTTGATATCAAGAGCTAATAATTATTAGCTCTTGGTATTAATTAGCTTTGATACATATATATACATAAATATATACATATATATATATATGTAATATAAGTGGGGATAGATAGTTAGAAAAAGGCTCAAGAGCGAGACATCTTGTGCATAAAATATTGTCTGGTTATTTCTTTCTACCTGTGGATCGAGCGGCTCCCCGTTGGTGTCCCTTAGATGTGCGAGACAGGCGGACGCCTCTCCTGGATCTTCTTCTCTATGCTGACCTTCCCATGCCGAACTCACGCAACTTGGTGAGCGCAAACTTCTATGCTCCCTCCATAGCTTTCCTCGCTAAATGACATGGAAGTCCCTGCCCAAGCCAGAAAGGATATAGAATCTATGTACATCCGGCAGCTGCATACATTGCAAGGATGATCAAATTTGAAAATCAAAAATTCCGGAAAAAACTATCGACGTTCCTATTTTTACTGCGGTACACAAGAATACTAGAATCACCGCAAAAATACGCAAATTAATTGTTATGCTAATGCAATTATCGTTTAAAAGTTATTATTAATATAAATTAATTGTTGATAATATAATAAGCAAGGACAAATAATCCCTTTATGTCTCAGGTGCTCTCTCATGCGCTCCTTGGATTTCTGTGCAACTAATAATATAATATTTTCTAGCTGATAAGTATATTATTATTATTATATTATTATTAATATATTACACTTATTATTATTAATAATTTATTAATTCATTTTCACTGGGTGGTTGGAAACACGTTAAAGCAATATCATATGTAACGCTGAATAATAGAAATTTAAAACCCCTGGTATAATTGTAATTTATTTCAATATCTATAGCTATATCTATATATATATATATATATATATATCTATATATATATATAATATATATATATCTATATATATATTTATAATATATATATCTATATATATATATATATATATGTGTGTATGTGTGTGTATGTGCGTGCGTGCGTTCGTGTGTGTGTGGTGTGGTTGTGAGTGGTGTGTGTGCGTGTGTGTGTGTGTGTGTAGTGTGTGTGTGTGTGTGTGTGTGGGTGTGTGTGTGTGTGTGTGTGTGTGTGTTGTGTGTGTGTATGTGTGTGTGTGCTGTGTTGTGTGTGTGTGGTGTGGTGTGTGTGTTTGTGTGTGTGTGTGTGTGTGTGTGTGTGTGTGTGTGTGTGTTACCCCCGCCACCCGCAATGCATTGCAAGAATGATACAAATTTCAATATTCTGAATCCCGGAAATATTATTCCCTACATAAGGTCAAACATGCAAATGTAATGGTCACTCGAGGAAAAACGACTCGTTGTCAGATGTAATTGTATGTGCGATGGTGTTATTATGGCATGTTGACGCGTTCTATGGAGGTGGCCGCTAACACATGCCTGTCCGTATAATATATATATATATATAATATATATATTAATCAATTCTAAAATAAATAGCGAGCGTAGAAAGATCTTACGACAGCAAATGTATTAAGTATGCTGTGATGTTCCCTTGTCTGATTTTTTAAAGTAGGCAAAGTATTATATATATATAATATATATATATAAATATATATT
>NW_014578836.1:44423-56461 GCF_000485595.1 Priapulus caudatus
CATCGTGCATAACCTGCTTATGTTACCGTAGTACGTACCTGTATGTTACGGACGGTGTGTACCCTGTATGTTAGCGATCGGAACGTACCTGTATGCTCACGAAGGTACTACCTGTAAGTTACCGACCGGAACGCTTACTTGTATGTTAGCGACCGGTAGCCGTACCTGTATGTTACCGACGTCATACACAACCTGTGCGTTCACCAGAACGATACGTACCTGGCATATCTAGCGAAGGGTACTTACACTGTACGTGTCTGGTATTGTGGAAGATGGCGTTGATATCGTCGCGGTAAATCTGAGAAAAGGCGGGGTCGGCGTAGTCATACCGAGCACCGAATATGATGGAGACAATCACGTCAACACCACAGCTGCCTGAGAAGAGCCTGCCGGTGCCGTGTATATGTATTATAAATGTCTGTACACACAGACATCCCCCACACACACACACCCATGCACCCACACCCACGCACGCACACACAACCACGCACACACCCATGCACGCACACACAGACAGACTACAACGCCACACACATACACACACTACACACACATACACACACGTACATGCACACACGCACACATACCGACACACGTGGATCAAGTGATTGCAAAATAATGAGTGTATGGTAGAGACAATAATAAGGGAGCGTCAGTGAAGTAAGAACAAGACAGTGTGGTGTGAGAGAGAGTTAGAGATGGATATATATATATAATATATCAAGAGCTATAAAACCTCTTGCTATTACTTAGCTCTTGATATCAAGAGCTAATAATTATTAGCTCTTGTTGTATTATTAGCTCTTGATACATATATATACATAAATATATACATATATATATATATGTATATATAAGTGGGGATAGATAGTTAGAAAAAGGCTCAAGAGCGAGACATCTTGTGCATAAAATATTTCTGGTTATTCTCTTCTACCTGTGGATCGAGCGGCTCCCCGTTGGTGTCCCTTAGATGTGCGAGACAGGCGGACGCCTCCTCCTGATCTTCTTTCTCTATGCTGACCTTCCCATGCCGAACTCACGCAACTTGGTGAGCGCAAACTTCTATGCTCCCTCCATAGCTTTCCCTCGCTAAATGCACAGTCCCTGCATCAAGCCAGAAAGGATATAGAATCTATGTACATCCGGCAGCTGCATACATTGCAAGGATGATAAATTTGAAAATCAAAATCCCGGAAAAACAATCCACGTTCCTATTTTTACTGCGGTACACAAGAATCTAGAATCACCGCAAAAATACGCAAAATAATTGTTATGCTAATGCAATTATCTTTTAAAGTTATTATTATATTAAATTAATTGTTGATAATATAATAACGAAGGACAAATAATCCCTTTATGTCTCAGTGTGCTCTCATGCGCTCCTTGGATTTCTGTGCACTAATAATATAATATTTTCTACCGCATAAAGTATATTATTATTATATTATTATTATTATTAATATATTACACTTATTATTATTAATAATTTATTAATTCATTTTCACTGGGTGGTTGGAAACACGTTAAGAGCATATCAGATGTAACGTTGAATAATGGAAATTTAAAACCCCTGCGTATTGTAATCTATATCAATATCTATAGCTATATCTATATATTATTTATATATATATATCTATATTATATATATATATATATATATTTGTATATGTATATATATATATATATTTATTTATTTATATATACATGTGTGTGTATGCATTCGTGTGTGCGTGCGTGCGTTTGTGTCGTGTGTGTGTGGTGTGGTGTGTCGAGTGTGTGTGTGTGCGTGTGTTTGTGTGTCGTGTGTGTGTGTGTGTGTGTGTGTGGTGTGTGTGTGTGTGTGTGTGTGTGTGTGTGTGTGTGTGTATGTGTGTGTGTGCGTCTGTGTGTGTGTGTGCGTGTGGTGTGTGTGTTTGTGTGTGTGTGTGTGTGTGTGTGTGTGTGTGGTGTGTGTGTTACCCCCGCCACCCGCAATGCATTGCAAGAATGATACCATTAACAATTCTGAATCCCGGAAATATTATTCCCTACATAAGGTCAAACATGCAAATGTAATGGTCACTCGAGGAAAAACGACTCGTTGTCAGATGTAATTGTATGTGCGATGGGTGATTTAATGGATGTTGACGCGTTCTATGGAGGTGGCCGCTAACACATGCCTGTCCGTAGTATATATATAATATATATATATATATATATATATCAATTCTAAAAAAATAGCGACGGTAGAAAGATCTTACGACAGCAAAATGTATTAAGTATGCTGATGTTCCCTTGTCTGATTTTTTAAAGTAGCAGTATATAGTATATATATATATATATATATATATATAGTACTATATAAGTATATATACCACCATAATACGCACACTAGTTTATAGACTATAAAAGAATCCATTTCTGGAGTTCGACAGTCCCCAGCTATTTTCAAATTATGGCAGCAATGGTTGTTTGAGAATGATAGCTAGTTAGTATGAATTTGCTACATATGAGCTTAACATTAACATGACACGGTAAGTTACACGCAACGCACCATATCATCGACACCACGATCGGTCTGCTAATAGCGGATGCCAGTACATAGGAATTCGGTCGCGCCGACGATCATGCTACGCCACGCTGGTAGAGAAAGTGCCTACCCTCGCGCTATAGCTCCCATAGGTTGAGTTAACAAAAGGTAAAACTGAAACATTTTTGTATTATGTATATATTAATTATATATATATATATATATGATATAGAAGGCAGAAAAAAAAAGAGTAGAGTATGGGAGCAAGATGTAATGGATGATAGATGGATAGATTGGATCGAACGACAGGATATGCGTAGATGAATCGGTTTGGGTAGATCGGAAGACGATAGATGGATAGATGGTAGATGGAATGGAATTAAGATGGATAGATGATATAGTATGGATAGATGATTAGATGCGCTGTAGATAAGTTAGATAGATATATCGATATACGCACTAGATAGGTAAATAGATAGATAATAGATAGATAGATAGATCAGAGAGACTATAGGATAGATCGATGATCCTCGACATCAATTCGCATCCCGCATTAGATACAATAGATAGATAGATAGATAGAATAGATAGATAGATAGAATAGGTAGAGTAGCGAGATAGAATAGATTCGATAGATAGATATGCATTAGATAGCATCGAATCGATAATAGTCATAGATACGAATAGATCAGATCATAGATAGATAGAATTACGATAGAATAGTAGATAGAATAGATAGATAGATAGATAGACAAGATTGTACAAAGTTAACTCGGCTGACACTGAGATCCATGTAGAGAGCATGAATAGCGGTCCAGTACTGCTCAACTCAACTGCTTGCAGAAAACGTCCCCCATGATTGAACCAGGCCAGCGAGAACGAAGGAGCACGACGAACGGGCCAGACGCGGGGAATCCGGCGGCGCTCCACAGCCCGTGGGCTTCACGTAGGTACGACACACGAGAGCCGTGACGACGACAACACGACTCGCTGACGCATGTGGCCAAGAAACTTGCAGCAGCTGCCGCGAAGCCGCTGCTACGATGCCGCCCATTGTCGCTACACGTCGTGACAGCGTAGTAACTACACTAGTCCGGGAATTCGCGCCCTGCTCACGGGATTTTACGAACACCGGCGCCACTCGAGATGGGCATGTGATGGCGAGGAGATGAATGAGAATAGCCGACTCGAATGAGTGCGGTAGGATACGGGCAGTGAGGTACTTAGCGTTTTGGATAAAGCCAGGCGATAGCAGAGAGGTTAAGCCTTCCTTCAGGAAATCACCGGTAAAATCCAGTTATTAACATTCATCGTGATGAACGCTGTGGTGGTGTTTCGGCTTCCGCCCTCGCTTCCAAAACTGCATTTCGTTCACCTTTATCCTCCTGCTTACATCTCACTCCTAAATAAACTGCCATCAACGACTAAGCTCCTACTATCTACTCTATATCAAGCGACAGCCGACGTTTACGGTAGGCACGTGCAATGCCCGCTGGCTCCTTTGGTGTGCGTCCGTCAGGAAATATACAAATTATGAGCCGCGAGTCATTTCTAGGACATCCTTTAGTAAGTCTAACATTAGCCAATTGTACGAAGTGTGTGGGGGTGATGACTTTACTACGGCCGTCACGTTCTTTTCACGCTTGAGTTTATTTCACCTGTAATGTCATACATCTATATCTTCCAAATGCAAAATGCACACTAGATCTATCGATCTATCCTATCTACTCCTATCTCATCTATCTATCTATCTATCTATCTATCTATCTATCTATCTATCTATCTATCTATCTATCTATCTATCTATCTATCTATCTATCTATCTATCTATCTATCTATCTATCTATCTATCTATCTATCTATCTATCTATCTATCTATTTATTTATCTATCTATCTATCTATCTATCTAACTATCTATCTATCTATCTATCTACTTATAATCATAATAAATTACAGTCATAGATGTTTGTATGTTTACATATATGTATAACATAATTATGCATGTTTGTATATATACACATACATATACAAATACGTGTTTCAGTTTACTGTTGTGGACTGGTTGGTCGTCAAGGATGTGGAGCTAGCGAGGGAGGCATTTCTCAACCAGGGCGAGCACACGTCGGCGCGACCATTCCACTATGTGCTGCGTCGCTACATGGCAGACGAACGAGGGGAGATGAACGGTGCGTGCGATATACGCTCATGTTCTAACATCACGTAATTACTCACGTCATATCAAGTGCATATGAACGGAAACGCCAAGGGTGCGTCCGCTTCCAAAAACATTCATGTTTATAGACAGGAAACCAGACAGACAGGCGTAATATAAGGCGACCGGCAGATAGCTAAAGCTGGTAATGCTCTATGTATTTCATAATAAATTCATAAATTAGTAATAGAACAAAATACAACTCATTCATAAGCAAACAAATAATTTAATCTACAACAAAATTGTGTTGGCGTATTGGTTGCCCGAGCTAAACAGCTTAGAGGAAAAGCTCATTGCTTCTAAATCCTATTCAGGTGGTCAAGAATTTAGGGCGTTCGTGTTTTATGAATTAGACATGTGTACATCAAACGTATTCATGACATCAGGAGTAAGATAATATCAAGAGCAGATAAAGAAGGTTCTGCTCTTTATCTGCTTCTTTATCTGCTCTTTATCTGCTCCTGATAATATAGAAAGAGTATGACACTCCAAAACACGAGAAATTCAACATTTGCTTGCTTAATTTTACCGATGATATGTTACGTGCAACTCAATAAAAATTACATCTAAATTAGCGTTGGACATCCACCGCACACCCAAACTTTACTTTGTTTTCAGAACTTCGACATCAGGCTACCAGATGGCGATACCGATCCGTGTATGGATGAAACCTTTGGCTTCACCTGGATGGCAAATCCGTATCTGTTACATTTCGTCGCGCGACCGTAATCCACAATGATTTCATAAAAACTCGCAACGTTTTAAAAAATAACGTCGTACGAGTGATAAACCTGTGGTAAAACGCTTGCTATAAAACTGCATTATCTTACGTTTTAACCTGTAACTAAACTGCGTTACCTAACGTTTTTACCTTAACTTGTGATTAAACTCCTTCTATGTTATCATAAAAATTAACGACTGTGATTAAACTTGTATGTTTCTAACGTTTTATCTCTATAATAAATAAAACCTGTGAATTAATTTTCGTTATCTCTGCACTGTGGTACTTGAATAAAATCGTGTCATAAGCAGCCTTTGTTTAGATAGGGTTAAGGAGATATTTTGCCGATTAAATTGTAGCAAGCAATTTAATTTGTGGTGAGAAATATTCAGGGCGCACTTCATTAAGTCGCTGGCAATTAGACCATGAGACATTCTCTCTTGTAGGTTTATGCAAATAAAACCTTTATCTGTCAATTTAAACTACTGTAGTCGTAGCTTGATTATATTCATGATTGTAGTACAAATTCAATTTGTGTATGAAACATTAGAGAGCGTAACCATTGAATATATTCGCAAATAATTTGGTACTTATATAGTATGTTTTCTCTTTAGTTTGGTGGGGATATAAACTTTCATTTTTTAATTCAAACTGATTTACATTGAGGCATGCAATTTATTGTGTGAGAAACGTTAAAATGGCGTCATTCAACTATCTTGCAATTGTTGTAATATTTTTTTCTCGGTTAGGTTGTAATGCAGGAAGATATGCCATAAATAATAGGCAAAATAGTTATACATTTATTTAATTTAGCGATGTTTTAAAGTTAAGTTATTAAATAAACATAATAATCATTATCATAATAACAAATTAACAATCTGACGTTTTATGTGCTGTATTGCGGGCTCTGCTATTTATTTATATGTTACTACATCACGCTCACGGTGTGGCGGATGTGATATGTAGCGATACCGAGGTACGCCCTGAAGTTTCGTATGTATGGTCACGGATGTCTGCGTGTGCTTCGCCTTCATGAGCATTGAGGTGAGACGAGGACAGCGTGCGTCGGTTAATTTAGTGTCGGCACGTAGGACTGTCGTTTGTCATGTTGTCGTGTCGGGGCATAGTAAAATGAATTACAGTACTAGTAGTAGTCGAATATTAAATAGGTCGGTTTAAGTATTTTCTAGACTAGAGTACAGGTAATGAGAAAATATGTAACTCTCGTGCATGGCTGCAGCGGGAGAAGGAGGCCGCCGGTTACTGTAGGCATTTGCCGCGGCTGCGTTCGTATGTTCATTCTATTTTGTTTAATCCTCTGTTGCTTACCGCGGGGTGTGCAAGCTTGTCTATTTAACGGTAACGTATAAGCGCGACAGGCCAGGGCGTGGGGTTAACCGTGACCGGTGGTGTCTGTGTGTGGTGCCGCCCATTCGTATGGCAATGGTTGACTAACTCTTACGAATGCACCGAACCGGAACACGGCGCAGAATGCGGTTAGTAGCGGGGAGCGCAGTAGCCTGAAGCGCTTCGAGTGGCTAGCGGCATCCGGATGGCGACGCGCTACGCGCAGGTTTTCAACGTCTCCGGGCGCAACAGGTGAGCTGAAATACTAAGGTGTGTTGTGCTAGTCACTAAGTTTCGACGGTGCGCCATCGGTGTCGCCGGAAGACATGAAACGCTACAGTATGTATGTATGTATGTATGTATGTATGTATGTATGTATGTATGTATGTATGTATGTATGTATATGTATGTATGTATAGTATGTGTGCTATGTATGTATGTATGATGTATATGTATGTATGTGATGATGATATGTATTGTACTGTATGTATGTATGTATGTATGTATGTGTAGTGTATGTATGTTATGTATGTATGTTATGTTATGTATGTATGTATGTATATGTATGTATGTATGTAATGTATGTATGTCTGTATGTATGTATGTGGATGGTAATGTATGTATGTATTTATGATGGTTATGTATGTATGTATCGTATTGCTATGTTGATGTATATGCTATGTATGGTATGTATGTATGTGTAGTGGTATGTATGTATGTATGTATGGATGTATGTTGGTATGTTATGTATGTATGTATGTATCGTAATGTATGTATGTATGTATGTATGTATGTATGTATGTATGTATGTATGTATGGTATGTAATGTATGTATGTATGTCATGTATGTATGTATGTATGGTATGTATTTGTATGTATGTATGTGATGTGTATGTATGTATGTATGTATGTTGTATGTTTGTATGTATGCTGTTGTATGTACTGTATGTATGTATGTATGTATGTATGTAGTATGTATGTATGTATGTATGTACTTTGTATGTATGTATGTATGTATGTATGTATTGTGTATGTATGTAGGATGTTTGTATATGTATGTATGTATGTATGGTATGTATGTTATGTATGTATGTATGTATGGTATGTATGTATGTATGTATGTTGCATTGTATGTTTTGTAGATATGTATGTAGGGTATGTTAATGTATGTATGGTATTATGTAGTAGTATGTATGTATGTATGCTATGTATATAGTATGTATGTGATTTGTATGTATGTATGCTATGTATGTATGTATGTATGTATGTTATGTATGTAATGGTATGTATGTAATGTATGGTGTATATGTATGTTGTGATGTATGTGTGTGTGTGTGTGTGTGTGTGTGCCTGTGGTAGTGGGCGTGGTATGTGTGTGTATGTGGGTGTGTATGTGTCGTGTGTGTCGTGTGGTGTGTGGGTGTATGTATGTACTGTTATGTATGTGTGTATGTGTGTCATGTATGTATGCGTGTGTGTGTTGTTGTGTGTATGTGGTATGTTGTGTATGTGTGTTGTTTGCTGTGGGGGATGTGGTGGTTGATGTAATGTATGTATGTATGTGAGATGTATGTATGTATGTGATGTGTGTATGTATGTATTGTGTGTATGCGCCTGGTATGGATGTTGTATGTGTGTATGTGTGTATGTGTGTATGTGGTAGGGTGTGTGTCATGTGTTGTATGTGTGTATGTTCGGCGACGTTCTCTCCTGTGTAACGTCCGCCTGTGCTTTTCCTCCTCTGTGTGTTGTGTCTGTAAGTGTCGATGCTCGTGTCTTTTCTGTCCGGTTCCCGCCTTGTTTGTGTGTGTGTGTGATGTTGTATGTATGTATGGTATGCATGTATGATGGCATTGCAGTGCAATGTAATGTATGTATGCCATGCATGTATGTATGTAGTGTTGCATGTATGTATGTATGATGTTATGTATGTATGAGTGTATGTATGTATGGTTATCTACATGTATCGTATGATATGTATGAGTATGCATGCTCTGTATGTATGTATGTATGTATGTATGTATGTATGTATGTATGTATGTATGTATGTATGTATGAGTAGATGACATAAAATAGATAGACGGATAAGATTGATAGAAGCGTGGACAGACGTATAGAAGGCGATAGCGTGGGATAGATGATATATAAGATTGAAGTAGATAAATAGATGGATGGGTTAATAGAGGGATAGATAAATAGATAGATAGATAGATAGATAGATAGATAGATAGTAGTATAGATAGATAGAGGTAGATGATAGAGGAGAGATGAAGCTAATTGATCTAAAATAGAGTGACAGGCATAAATAGAGAGAAAGACGAGATTGATAGATTAAATAGATAAATGATATATTAGATAGATTTACAAAGTAACTCTTGCTAACCTGCGGTCCATGTAGAGGCTAAATATCGGTCCCGTTAGCTGCTCGCTCAGCTTGCTGCAGGTAGCTTCCCGTATGATTTTGCCGCGCCAGCGAGACAAGGGAGCCAACGACGGGGCGCCTAGCGCGGGGTCGCGGCGGCCGACTCCACGCGTTCGCTTCACGTAGATACGATGACCACGAGCAGCCGTGACGACAACCAACACGACGGACGGCTGGACGGAGTGTTTCTACCGAGAAACTGGCAGCAGCTTGCGCGCAAGCCGCTGCTACGGCTGCGCCCTATTGCGCCGACACGTGCCGCTGACGCAGCCTAGTACACACGCGGATGCGCGTCGGCTTCACAGACGAATTAGGATGAGATGGGGTGGGATGAGATGGGATGGAATGGGAAAGAAATAAAATAGAATTTGGATATGATATGATAATGTTACGAAATTAGGTTAGCAGAGGGTAGGCTAAGATTATGCCATTACATTGACCGTAAAAATTTTCAAAGGGTTTAAGGTTAGGATAGATAGTTAGGGTGATGTTAGAGAGAGGATAGATTCAGGGATAAAATTGGCGAGCATAGACTTTTCGTGCTGTCACACCGCTCGTCTAAGTAGAATGTAAAGTGGTCGCAGTCTGCGGCGATGTCCCTCGCTCCCTTATCAGACTAACCCTGTACATTAAACGGGGTCAATCTATGATGCGCCGTTTATTTTCATATTCAGCTTAAGGACAAATGGACGAAGGCTTAATTGTTATTCATTGAGTTTCACTTTCGTAAATAACACTGTTTAGACTGTCTAATTAGAATGCTCAGTGTACACTGCGATCAGCAGTTGTGTGTGTGGTGTGTGTGTGTGTGGATGTGTTGTGTGCTCGTGTGTCTGGTGTGCCAGGGCGTCTAATCTATCGGGCAAGCAGTCTCGCCAAAGAAAGTAGTCCACGGTGTCCATTGTCGGGATGGGTGAAAGGGAGCAAGATTTACTAACCGCATTTCGCTGCTGTTATAATCAGTGTCGAGCTTTTAGATGATGACATGGTGTGGCAGTGAAATGCCCGTGACAGAAGTTACACGTTACTGTCGCTATAATGGAAACGAACGCATGTACATGTACAAGTGTATATATGTGGCATATGTATGCATATCGACGCCGCCTTTCATAGTGACGTCATCAAAACCGAGGTCCGGTCCATAATTGCGGCGTATGTTGCTCGAAGTTCAATTTGCATCTAGAAGGATATAGATTGGACATACAGATGGAGATAAACTCAAGCTGGAATACATGAAGCGTGCCGTTAGTAAACGTCATGCACCGGACACTCGCTCGTCATTGGGCTGAATGTGAAGTTATCTCTAAGATGGCCGTACGAATGACCTCGCCTACCGTTTTGTATATATGCCCTACACGCGCAAAGAAGCCGAAGGGACATTGCATTCGTCTCCCTACGCACGTCGCTGTCGGCTGATAGAAAAATAATAGTTCATTACGAGTTTGCTATTTTATAACAAGCAGTTGTGACAGGCACTTGGTAACACCACCACGCTCCTGTTTATACTATTTTTTTTTTTTTTTTTTTTTTTTCCTATCGCAAAGCTTACCGCCTCCTATCCTAGGTTTCATTCGCAAAGCTAATATACCGCTTTACACCGCTACATGTTTCTATACCTACTTCTCTTCCAGTCTCCTCCCATCCGAGTGCGGCGCAGTCTCAATCCCAGTTTGTCCGTGACCGGGCCGCGCATCGTGTGTGCTGTTACTACTTAGGCTGTCAGCGCATGTGTGGCGACAATGAGCGGCAGCCGTAGCCAGCCCGCTAGGCCAGCTGCTGCAGTTTCTTGGCAGACAACATTTCAGTCGTCAGTGTTGGTTCGTCGTCAGCGGCTCTCGTGTGGGGGCGCGTCGTACTACGTGAAAGTGACCCGTGGAGCGCGCCGCCGGACCCCGCGGCTGCCCGTGCGTCGGCTCCCTTCTCTCTCGATGGCAGACAAACATGGGACGACTACCTCATCATGGAAGTGTAGCAATTAGGTGACCGAAATAATCATGCTTCTACATGGGTCCAGGGTGCGCATTGTAAATTGTGTTACATATTATCCGCTGTGGTGCGTGCAAAGCGCCCTGTGTCTTGCGTGTGCCGGTGGCGTTGCGTGCATCATGTGTGTGTGTTTGTGTGTTGTGTGTGTGTGTGTGTGTGTGTTGTGTAATGTGACCAAGTGTGCTTGTCATCGATTACCGTATGGTGCAACATTGTTTGCTAGCGAGTTCACAATGCCGCGCAAAATCTCGGAAAAGACGCTCTATCTAGTTTTATGTTTGTACCTCTCTTCTAATGCCGCCTATAAATTTTTGTGTTATATTAACTAGCAGCAAAGTATACCCGTAGAACCCATGCAAATGTTGTCTTTAAATATAAACTCCATGTTAAGTGACACAGATTAAGTTAAAATTTCATTGTAACTGAAAAGAAAACCACTGCACTGGGTACAACAGAACACTGGCCACAGCTACTGGGCCCACGACTATACTGTGCGAGTACGGTCCGTACGTCAAAGCAGAGTGAGCGCGGGGGATCGTGGCAGTAGAGGGGGGTGGGATCTGAGACGTAGAGCCATCTATTGAGGAATAGATTTTTTCGTTTGAGCCAGAACCATCTTCCCAGACGTGGTGATGTCTGATATGGCTCACACGGCGGCAGTCAAGAGACGCAGCTGTAATTCCGCACGTAAAATGTGAATGTGGGATCTGCTGTATGCGCACTGCCATCTATTGACGTAATAGCGTATTTTTTTCTAATTTTTGAACTAACACTTATACTGTAAGTACGTTTTTTAATTTTTCTCAGCCAGAACCATCTGCCCCAGACGTGGTGATTGCT
>NW_014578836.1:56486-59091 GCF_000485595.1 Priapulus caudatus
CGACGGAACGTACTTGTATGTTAGCGACGGTACGTACCTGTATGTTACCGACGGAACGTACCTGTATGTCACCGAAGGTACGTACCTGTAAGTTACCGACGGAACGTACTTGTATGTTAGCGACGGTACGTACCTGTATGTTACCGACGGAACGTACCTGTATGTCACCGAAGGTACGTACCTGTAAGTTACCGACGGAACGTACTTGTATGTTAGCGACGGTACGTACCTGTATGTTACCGACGGAACGTACCTGTATGTCACCGAAGGTACGTACCTGTAAGTTACCGACGGAACGTACTTGTATGTTAGCGACGGTACGTACCTGTATGTTACCGACGGAACGTACCTGTATGTCACCGAAGGTACGTACCTGTAAGTTACCGACGGAACGTACTTGTATGTTAGCGACGGTACGTACCTGTATGTTACCGACGGTACAAACCTGTGCGTCACAGACGATACGTACCTGCATATTAGCGAAGGTACTTACCTGTACGTTGGTATTGTGGAAGATGGCGTTGATATCGTCGGTAAATCTGAGAAAGGCGGGGTCGGCGTAGTCATACCGAGCACCGAATATGATGGAGACAATCACGTTCAACACACAGCTGCTGAGAAGAGCCTGCGGTGCCGTGTATATGTATATAATGTCTGTACACACAGACATCCCCCCACACACACACACCCATGCACCCACACCCACGCACGCACACACAACCACGCACACACCCATGCACGCACACAGACAGACACACGCACACACATACACACACACACACATACACACACGTACATGCACACACGCACACATACCGACACACGTGGATCAAGTGATTGCAAAATAATGAGTGTATGGTAGAGAGAATAATAAGGGAGCGTCAGTGAGTAAGAACAAAGACAGTGTGTGTGAGAGAGAGTTAGAGATGGATATATATATATACATATCAAGAGCTAATAATACCTCTTGCTATTATTAGCTCTTGATATCAAGAGCTAATAATTATTAGCTCTTGGTATTATTAGCTCTTGATACATATATATACATAAATATATACATATATATATATATGTATATATAAGTGGGGATAGATAGTTAGAAAAAGGCTCAAGAGCGAGACATCTTGTGCATAAAATATTTCTGGTTATTCTTTCTACCTGTGGATCGAGCGGCTCCCCGTTGGTGTCCCTTAGATGTGCGAGACAGGCGGACGCCTCCTCCTGGATCTTCTTCTCTATGCTGACCTTCCCCATGCCGAACTCACGCAACTTGGTGAGCGCAAACTTCCTATGCTCCCTCCATAGCTTTCCCTCGCTAAATGCAAGTCCTGCACAAGCCAGAAGGATATAGAATCTATGTACATCCGGCCAGCTGCATACATTGCAAGGATGATCAATTTGAAAATCAAAATTCCGGAAAAACTATCGACGTTCCTATTTTTACTGCGGTACACAAGAATCTAGAATCACCGCGAAAATACGCAAATTAATTGTTATGCTAATGCAATTATCATTTTAAAGTTATTATTATATTAAATTAATTGTTGATAATATAATAACAAGGACAAATAATCCCTTTATGTCTCAGGTGCTCTCATGCGCTCCTTGGATTTCTGTGCCACTAATAATAATAATATTTTCTACCGATAAAGTATATTATTATTATTATTATTATTATTAATATATTACACTTATTATTATTAATAATTTATTAATTCATTTTCACTGGGTGGTTGGAAACACGTTAAGACATATCATATGTAACGCTGAATAATAGAAATTTAAAACCTCTGCGTATTGTAATTTATTTCAATATCTATAGCTATATCTATATATATATTTATATATATATATCTATATATATATATATATATATATATCTTATATATAATATAGTAATATGCGTGTGATGTTGTGTGGTATGTGCGTGCGTTACGTTCGTGTGTGTCGTGCGTGTGTGTGTGTGTGTGTGTGTGTGCGTGGTGATGTGTTGATGTGTGTGTGTGTGTGTGGGTGTGGTGTGTGTGTGTGTGTGTGTGTGTGTGTGTGTGTGTGGTGTATTGGTGTGTGCGTGTGTCGATTGTGTGTGTGTGGTGTGTGTGTGTGTGTGTGTGTGTGTGTGCTGTGTGTGTGTGTGTGTCTCCCCCGCCACGCATGATTGCAACGATGATCATTTAAATTGATCCCGGAAATTTTATTCCGCTAATTAGGTCAAACATGAAATGTAATGTCATCTGAGGAAAACGATCGTGTCGATGTATTGTAATGTGCGATGGTTTATTTATCGGAAGTTTGAACCGGTTCTATGGAGGTGGCCCTAAACACATGCCTGTTCCGTATATATATTATTTATATATATTATATATTAGGTATATAATCAATTCTAAAATAAATAGCGAGCGTAGAAAGATCTTACACAGCGAAATGTATTAAAGTATGCTGATGTTCCCTTTGTCCTGACTTTTTAAGTAGCAAGTTAATATATATATATTATATATATATATAATATATTAATATATATACCACCAAAATACGCACAATGAGTTATACAGCGACTATAAAGAACACCGTTTCGGAGTTTCGATCACAGTCCAGCTATTTTCCG
>NW_014578837.1:0-6228 GCF_000485595.1 Priapulus caudatus
CCCCCCCTTAGCTACGCCTATGTCCTCATTCAAGCACTGACGGAATATTGGAATTAGTTTGATTTGTGTTGTTAGCAGTACCATGAAATGTTGCATTTATCCGTCATAAACTGTTTCAAGTTCCTCGTATAAAAGTTAAAAGTTAATTCAATCAAAGCCAACTTGCAACAACACAAATCTGAGCAAAGAAGAATTATCTCCTTTATTTTAGTCATGTTTTTGTCTGCTGCAGAAATCTCAAAATCCAAAGTCAAGTCTTTTCGTCGATTTTGCACAGAAAATTTTGAGGATTTCGTTGACATTAATGTCATTCACTAACTCCTGTTCAACGAAAAGGAGAATGAGAGCAGAGAATCGTGGCTGGGTCATTGTAGAACGAAGTTTAGACTTGACAATGCTCATTTTAGAGAATGTTCGTTCAGCAGATGCAGAAGTAACAGGAATTGTGGCCAGTCCTGTGAAGACGCGTGAGAGGCAAGGGAATTTTTTGTTTTTGTTTTTGTTTGCCAATCAACAGGGGGGGCCATGGCCCCCTTGTGCCCCCCCTTAGCTACGCCAGTGCACATGGGTCATGGAAACCCCAAGGTCACATATCATATGAACAATGTGTCATTAGCCAATGTGACTGAGGAAAAGGACTTGGGGGTTATAGACTTATAGTTAATGCCTCACTAAAACCATCTAGACAGTGTACAGAAGCAGCTAAAAAGGCAAACAAGGTGCTAGGAGTCATCAGGTGTTTTACCGACAGGTCGAGGCACACCATCGTTCCCTTATATAAGTTATATAATTGATTCGTAAACATATATGCATATATATATATATATGCATATATGCAACATATTGCAACAATAACTTGTTTCTATAAATAAATTGTTACTTTTGTAAAATAATTTAAAACTTTGTAAATTGATTTAATGCATTGTAAATTGATTTGGGATTCTAGATTTAAATTCTTTAGAAATGATTTTTGAAGGTAATGGCTTGCCATAGATAGCAACTGTTTACGTATTTTTAATTATTTTCTGTGTGCTGCTTATTCAGGCCTGCCGCCTATGGACGCCCTCTACTGTTGGAAAACACCAATACGTTCACTCCCATCCGCCGCTGTTAGTCTTTGCACGCGTTCACGTATATAATATATTCATATAACATCTCTGACGGTTCGCCTATGTACACGTAGGTGGCGCCGCCTCGCCATCTCATATGTAGACGCCGTTGTCGCTTCGATGCGGCAGCGGCCCCTGCGGCAGTGACGTGGGCGGGCTTGAGATTCCCTCCGAACAAGTGCGCGGAAGGAACGCGAGGAGGACGATGACCATTGGCCGGGCGATTCGGGCGATTTTGCGACAATTCTGGTGTTCACTGCAAGGCCATCCATCGGTCAGTTTTGTTGACAATAAAATTATATTAATGTGTTCAAAAGCTAATCATTTTTTTTGTTTTGTTTCGTTGGTCTGGTCTTGCTCTTGTTTTGTTTTAAAAACCAGCATTTCGTAATAAAAATAGGAATAGTATGCATAAAATTAAAATTTAATGACGTGGTATTGGCATAACAAACATTTACAGTCTTAATTTACATATATATGAAGTTGCCACCGTTCATAAATAATGTACGTACAACAACTTTCTATAAACTTCCATCACCAGTGATGCTAAAAACTCTATATATTAGTGATTATGGAAAAATTTAATCGGCCAACGTGTTACGTGAGTTTGTCACGATTTAAATACTAATGTATAATCACATTTACATCTGTTAACTGTTTTTGTTTGTGAATTTTTTGTTGTTGCAGTTTTTTGTTCTTCCTTTATTGATATAAAACTAGCAGTGAAGAAAATGTGGCCGAAATTAGTTTTATCACTATTACTGGTATCTCAGAACCTGTCAGCTGAACTACTTATAGCTTAATATATACTTATAACACAATGAGCAGGTGTCCCGACTATAATAACAATGTATTCACACACGATAGCCGCGACGCAAAAGTTTATTTTGACATTTTGGTTCCATTTTTTATTTTAATTTTTTTATTTTTATTTTGTCTATATAAATATAAATTATAATCTCTTCTAGCTGCGTATTCTGAGGCCCTATATACATTCCTCAGAGTTTAAGACTGAAACACAAAGCATGGTGGCAAATATGAGGACAGAATTTAAAATAACTATTATGCCTTCACACAGGCCTTCGACGCTTACTCAAATCTGGTTGTCGCTGTCGGCATAAACAAGAAGCAATTTTTACTTGCGCGAATTTTGATTTTACTTGTCCAAAAATTTACTTGTGCAATCTATGACGGCGTTAAATGTCCATCTATTGGTTCAGTGCATACTCATAAGTTACCGAGGAGTGTATATTATATAAATAGATATATATACATATATAACATATTATAGAATAGATTGTAGATATATATAATTGTACACGTCCTGATATCTTTGCCAGTATTTCCCTGCGTGCATATCAGGCTCGCACATACCTAGGCAGTGTGTCCTGCGCGCGCGTTTTGCATTGCGTGCGTGCGTTATTACACTTACAGTACTAGTCCATGCCCGTAAGGGGTCAGACTTCTGTTGTAGACGGCACATTGTTCATGATGGAACGTTAGTTGTGTCATTGGCGTAATACAGCTTAGAATATTTAGCTGGGCAGGGCACTTCCACACGGCTAGCAGTGGACCGTAGAACTGGCCGTGACTGAAAGAAGTGTTTGAAAGCGTGACACCATAACACACACAAACCAGCACACACCACACACACACACAAACACACACAGGCACAGTACACACGACAACACACTAGCGCATCACCACACACCACACCACATACAACAAGAACCAGCCGCAGCAAGGCCAGCAAGCGAAATATAGTGGGCGAACATACACACACACAACGAGCAACGACAGCAAGGAGCCAACGAGAGAACCACACACCGACAAACAAACACGAGCAAGCACAAGAACGGGCGAGGTGCGCAAGGGCACAACAGAGAAGAGGGACGAAGAGAGAGAGAGAGAGGCGACGATGCACACACAAGAGGGAGGGACAGCAAACACACAGGCAACACCTATCGCCGAGAGCAGCGAGATAGAGAGCGAGAGGATTAAACGCAGGCGAAAAGGAAGGGAAGGAAAGGAAGTAAGTAAGGGAGGCGCGAGCGAGAAGAGTAAGAGCACGCAAGAGTGAGATGGGAGAGACGGAGAGTGGCCTGTGTGTTCACTACTGTAGTCAGTGCATACGCATCATCAGTCAGCACTCAGTGCGAGTACGTATGTATGTCTGGGAAGATAAGAGAGAAGAGAGAGGAGAGAGAGAGAGAGAACGACAGCAAGAGAGAGAGCAGCGAAGAGAGGAGAGAGAGAGAGATGAGAGAGAGAGAGAGGAGAGAGGGAACGCGATGTGAGAGAGAGAGAGAGAGAGAGAGAGAGAGAGAGAGAGAGAGAGCGAAGAGAGCGAAGAGAGGAGAAGAGAGGAAGAGAAATCCCACAGGAGATATGATGTTTACAGAAAACACGGCGGCCCTCAGTGACTCGTCGCCATTGAAAAACAATACAGAAAAAACCGCCCAATGTCTATATATGGACATTTGCATCACAATGGTGCCAACAAATTCGCGCTGAAGCGACCGAGATTCCGGGTGCGAGTGGTAACCCGCACGTGTACAGCGACCAGGAAACACAAAACGCCCGGCGCTCTTTGACTTAACTCAGAAGCCGTGCACCGCTAGCCGAGTCTGCATTTATCCGGATGGTCTTAGGGCCGTCGGTCGTGAAGGGAGCGCGCGGACTCTTCACAAAAAGTCTGTGTGCGTTGGCTATCAAGCGAAACTAATGAATGGTGATAACACTACGGAAGCCGCCTGCCCACCTTGCGAGCACCAATAACAGTTTGTGACCAAGAATTAATTAATGCTTGTTTGCACATCCGCTGCATCGTAAGACGAAAACCCGAGAGCGCTGGCAGGAACTCGCTGAAATGCGCGAGCGAGTCCTTTCAAGGGAAAGACTGCCAGGGCAGTGAATGGCGCCCGAGCCGACATACAAGGGGAAGTCGCGGCATGACGGGGCATCGACGTTGCAACGCGTGTTTGCTCAACACGGTACAAAAACTGCTCGCATAAAGTAATACGCCCATCCGAAAGCGACACGAACGTCGAGATAGAGAGGAAGAGAAGGTGGAGGGACAGAAAGAGGAGAATGGAACAGAAGAACAAACATGGGGAGAGAGAAGAATAAAGACGAGAGAGAGAGCGAGCGAGAGAAGAGTAGAGAAGAGAGAGGAGAGAGATAGTGAGGAGATAAGAGAGGGGGAGAAAGATGCGGAAGGCGGAGTGAAGAACGCACAACAAAAAGAGGAGAGAAAAACACAAATAATGAAAAAAGTTTGTCTACTTTAGCTAATTATCAATCAATTCGTCCATCCATCTATCCGTCCATCCATCCATCCAGTCTAATCCATTCATCTATCTATCCATCCATTCCATTCATTCATGGCCATCCATTTCATACTATCCACTCCGCATACACACACACATCACACACCAAATTCACACGCATACACAAACACATACACACCACGCAATGCGCACCACTCATCGCCGATCGTACGTCTGTCCGTGTCACTGTCGTCCGTCCGTCCGTCCCCGCAGTCCCGTCCGTCCATCCATTCCATCATCCATCCATCCATGCCATCCATACATGGCCATCATCCATCCATCATCCATCCATCATCCATCCATCCATCTATCATCTATCCATCCATCCATCGCGGCGCGACTATCCATGCTAGTCCTTGCCATGCGTCGCATAACATCCACATCACATCCCATACCAACACACACGCACACACTCAGATCACACCATTAAGTATCCATCACATCAGAATACACTACCTACCAACCCAGCAATCGCACACAACGCACGCACGCCATCATCCATCCATCCATTCAACGCACGGCACGCACGCACCATCTACCAACTATACCAATCACACAGCCCATACCATACACACACCACGAGATAAACCTTTTCAGACGCCATCTGCGGCAGCAGTATCTATTTTGACCACACGAGCGGGGCCAGATTCCTTACTTGCGGGCGGTATCTTGTCGACTGCAATAATAATCATCAAGGTGTCTCACATCACCATGCTTTTGGTGGCATTATATTTAGCTGGGCCAATATCCATCTGCGATTACATTACTATCCATCACCAATCTATCTTAATCATCTCCCCATCATGCAAGAAAACATCAATGTTCAACATAACAATGTATACCATCCATCCACCATACATTTCTTCTATTGGTTAGATGGAGCGCCATCCTCATAGAACATCATAGTGGCGCATTTGTTATATCATTGTTTTCACATTGCCATTGTGTTTTCACTTCTCGTGATTGTGAACGTTCACCGCGCTTAGGTGCAAAAAATTTCCCCACTAATTTTTAATGTTTTTGAAGCGTGGTGTGGAAAAAATAAAACTAAAAATAATAGCATGCACGTGTCATGAATCATGTAGATGTCACCACCAAGTTTGGTTAGAGATACCGTGACTGCGGAAGTGCCATCGGCTTCACACACACCACAGCCAATACTCCAATTTATAAGATATAAACACCTTGTAATTACTTGTTAAAACCCAGTCCTCTATACTTCTCTGTACACAACTTCAATTAAAAAGAAAAAAATCAGGAGGTGCGATCTTTATAGCCGAGGCCAAGAAAATCTTGTTCTAATGTAACCATGTTTGTACCGCAACTTTTCAATGCAAAATAACTGAGGGTGAGACCTTATAATATACATGAATTTATACTTATACACGTGTAAATAACAAGTACTATGTAAAAATCGTAAATGAAATCACACGTGTTATGGTTGCAATGCTTGCACGCCTCATTGTGTGTCATCATTTACCGATTGCAAGCCTTTTTCCCTCAATCACAGGAAAAGAGTTTTTGCTGTCGTCTTCATCATCCACGCGAATGGCTCACCCCCATACATATTTCAAGTAAATGAAATAATGCCCGCAACGCGACTTATAAACAACGTACCCCACCCGCATACATAAATCGAATCCGCCCCGCCAGGGAGGTATGCATTTGGCCGCTCTGAATAAATCTGTAATGGTAACAGTGGGTGTTGGGCGGGCTGCTTTTTTCAATGGACGTTTGAAAACGTTTGAAGTGAGAATGTAGGAATGTAGTGCGATAGCGCCCTGGGTCAG
>NW_014578837.1:6714-23668 GCF_000485595.1 Priapulus caudatus
GTAATGGTAACAGTTGGTGTTGCGGGCTGCTTTTTTCATGGACCTTTGAAAACGTTTGAAGTGAGAATGTAGTGCGATAGCGCCCTGGGTCAGAGGATGTTAGGAATATTAAACAACTAGAACTTTTCAGTTGTCCGATCGGGCAACTAGGCAAGAGAATAACTTGTCCGACATAGACTTTCACTTGTCCCGGGCAATCGGACAACCGTTAGTGTCGAGGGCTGTCACAAAAAAAGAAGAAGACCTACCTACCTACACACTAAAAAAATCATGGGTCGGGGACAGCAAAACATAGAATTTTTTAAGGATGGCCTCATGCACATATAAAAGCGCACGCGGGTGCGCGACCGCAGTGCGTGCGGGTGTATGTGTGTGCGTGCGTACGTGCGCGTGTGGGTGTGTGTGGGTGCGTGCGTGCGGGTGCGTGCGTGCGTGCATGTATATATATACCACACCTTCTGTATGTCTTGTGCCAACGTGACTAGGTCCATGACATCGGCTTGTCTATTGGTTCGGTAGGAGTTTATAAGCTGCATTCCCAGTGGCTGTGTGTTAGTCTCCACCAAGTCTGCATCACGAGTTCATACAAAATACGACTTTATTAGCTATTATTAGCTTCATTGCTGCACAAGTGTAAGGCCACACAATCCACACATGTATGAACAGTGGCTCCACCTACAGCAAGCTGCTGTCACAGAAATTACACAAGAGTTTAAAATGTTTGCGTTTGTTACCATGCCGCACGATTGGTTGGCAGCAACCAAATCAAATGTCACACATGCTGACGTTTTTTGTATATATTTTTCCTTCATGTTGTATAGTGCTGTTTTGTACAGAAATTTTGTTATTTTAACTGCTGAAGATAAGTGCTGAAGATTTATCAGATTTTTTCTCCATGACAAAGACTGTCTTGTATTTGTATTTGAATTACATGCAATAAAGATTTAATAATAATAATAATATTAATATAATAAATGCATGAGTACAGTAAATCCCAGCAATGTGACTAAACCTTGAAGGGTGTAGGTTCACACAGCTGTCATGCTGATGCTAATATTGAAGCACTACAGTACTAACTCCTATATCCAAGCCACGGCCCAATCCTAGTTTAGCAACGTGGATTAGTTTAGCACATAATTATGCAAACTATAATTCCCAAACTAGGATTAAGCACCAAGCCACTTAGTGACTTACTATGTCTGATAGGGTCTATGTCCCCCAGGGTACTGCCGGACCGTACCCTGGGTACGGTCCGGTATACCGGAATGGACCCTGGTAACTATCTAATATGCCTAACCGTACCTCGCCTACTACAAACCGTACCCTGACTTTCAGCCGATGTCGTAATACATACCGCTTGTCGGCAGGAAACGCGCCGCTTTATGCTCCCGTTCCTTGTTTCTGGTCCGTTCCCGCAAAATATTCGTAACCCTTACCCTGTTACGTTTCACCTCCCGACCCTTTCTACAAGTGTCAGCGAGTCTATACGTTTCCAACCCATTAAGATAATCATACAAATTTTCCTGTTCCACCACAACACTGGGAGCCATCTTTCAAAAATCTCGCGCGAAAATGCGCAAAAATGTCGTAAACATTGCGAAAGGAAAACGCATTCCCGATCATCGCGATATTTGCAAAGCCAAAAGGATTGCGCGCATCAGTGTTTATAGGTTGAAATTTCTTCTTGGTTTCACAGTTTCATACTCCAATCCAACTTTATAAAGATATCATACAGGTCTGTATGTATATTTCAAATTTTGCGACATCAGTAGTGGGCGGAACAGGGACAGTCAGGGTACGGTTTGGAGTAAGCGAGGTACAGTCCGGCATATCAAATAGTTACCAGGGTACGTTCCGGCAGTACCCTGGAGGACATAGACCCTATCAGCCCTACTATGCATTGAAGCTATGATGCTAGAAGTAGATCTTATAAAAAAGTAATAAAATATAGGCTTACCAACTTTACTTTCTTCAGAAGATGCCATATCTGATTTCACCTTTTTTTCAAACTGCAAATACAATCAGCAGTGATGTATCCGGTTCAAGGATAGAGATGATGTATTGACTACTACTAGTACTACTACTACTAGTACTACTGCACTGACTACTGAGTAAGTTAGTAGGCCTACATGAGCTAAGAGCCATAAATCAGATGAATTGTCGCGTAGGAAACCTGTGGCTGTTGGTATGTGCTAACAATCCTGTACGAGACTGTCTATGTTAGGACCCGAGGAGTCGGTTATAGCAAACTGAGCCGTCATGATGTTGTTTAGAATATTCAACTCCTTTTCCTTCTCTTCCACTTTCTCTTCCGGAGTCCAGGACATATCATATTGTAGTTTGTACGATCCCAGATACTCGTGTGGACAACTCGCTCCCCATTCCTACGCGAAAGCAGCGAAACAACAGAATCAGCGGTTGTAATTCAGCGCGACAGCTGGTCACACGGTCAACGTATGGTGCATCACATCAGGAGTGTATCAAACTTTTGATACACTCCTGATCACATGTTATCAAGAGCTAATAATACTTAGAGTGTACAACGAGAAATTGCTATTTCACGGCAATATTATTCTACTTTGTCTGCGAGTCTAGAAGAATTTTATGGTATTGCATTCAGCAGCATTCTTTGCTCTCTAAAACAAGACCAACCGCTTGTCACTACGTAACTCCTAGGCTGAGATATTGGCGCGTAAACCTCGCCTCCCACACTGGCCTCACGACGCCTCTCATCCACATTAATCATAAACCACGTTTTCCCGTTGTACACTATAGGTATTGTTAGCTCTTCATGTTACGACATTTTACAATACATTGTAACAATAACGCGACTCTAATTCCGTTTGCAAAATTAATACAGATGCGAGATATAATGCATTCGGCCAAAGAGCAAAGAACCACGTAACATATATGAAAGAAATCGCTTTTCAATATCTCTTAGTGTTTCCCCTGGCCAAAAAGGTCTGTGAGGTGGTAATTTTTGTGTATGTGTTTGCGCCTTTCGAGGTCCTAACAAAGCGGACACCGCAAGTAAAATTTTTGAAAAAATTGTGCAAATTGGTGCATTCTACATTATTCTGAACACATTTGTATGAGACTCTTGAATCTCTTTTTCAAGTTGTCAAAGGGACAAGTTCAATAAAGTGTAGTTTATTGATGGAAGAATGGTGATTTTCGTCAGCGAGGCGGTGTTTTGGACAAATTTCTGTGTGGCGGCTGAGAATTTGAGCGAGGCGGCCCGCCTCGCTCGTGTCAATCAAGGGGAAACACTGTCTCACTTACTACTATATAATTACAACATTAAACTATCAATGTATCATATCTTGGTACTACTATATAATAATAACTCACTACACCGCCATCCCGTACTTACGTGAGCGGAGAGCAAGGAGAAGTACGTCTGTCCCGACGGCCGCCTGTACAGGTGGTAGATGGTCCCGGGAATCTTCCGGAAGTTGCAGGCTGCATGATGGAGGTCCATGTCGCGGCGTGATTCTCGGAGTACGATGCGCGCTTGCTCCTGGAGCCTCCGTACCTGCTCGGCTATCACCTGCAGCTTGTTGATCGCGTTCGCGCGAAGAAACTCATCCGCCTGCAGCAGGGGTAGGGGAGGGGGCGGGAGAAACAAGTATATATACAATATATATATATATATATATATATACATGATAATATATATATACGAAGAAACATATATATATATACATGATAATATATATATACGAAGACACATATATATGTATATATACTAGCAGGATACCCGGCGTTGTCCGGGAAATAAAGCACTCAGTTGGTGACCGACCATTTGGTTGAAAGAAAAATACCCCCAAAAATATATCTATCTATTTATCTATCTATCTAGCTATCCATCTATCTATCCATCCATCCATCCATCCATCCATCCATCCATCCATCCATCCATCCATCCATCCATTCCACCCACCCACCCACCCATCCATCCATCCATCCATCCACCCACCCACCCACCCATCCATCCATCTATCTATCAGTGCAAGTTGAATCTGGTTTGTACAATGTTGCTGCAGGGGCCTCTTTATTTAATGCTGCTGCAGGGTGCGATGTTTATTTGAAGTGAGGAGAGCTTGTTATAATGATAGCGAATCTTTTTTTTCACCGTCAGACACGCACACTACACTGGCTTAGTGGACTCTATATCTATATCGGGCCATCCTTAAAAAATTCTGTTTGCTGTCCTCCGACCGACCCACGAAAATAGCCGCGACGCAAAAGTTTATTTTGACATTTTGGGTTCCATTTTTATTTTAATTTTTTTAATTTTTTAATTTTGTCTATATAAATATAAATATAACTCTTCTACTGGTATTCTGAAGGCGCATATACATTCCTCATAGTTAAGACTGAAACACAAAGCATGTGTGGCAAATATGAGGACAGAATTAAAATAACTATTATGCCTCACACAGGCCTCGACGCTTACTTTCAAATCTGGTTGTCCTGTCGGGCAACAAGAAGCAATTTTTACTTGTCCGAATTTTGATTTTACTTGTCCAAAATTTACTTGTGCAATCTATGAGCCGTTAATGTCCTCTTTTGGTTCAGTGCATACCATATTATCAGGAGTGTATATTATATAAATAGATATATATACATATATAACATATATAGATAGATGTAGATATATATATATTGTACACTCCTGATATTTTTGCCAGTATTTCCCTGCGATGCATATTAGGCTCGCATCGATACCGTAGGCAGTGTGGCTGCGCGCGCGTTTGCATTGCGTGCGTGCCGTATTACACTACAGTACTAGTCCATGCCACGTAGGTGCGTCAGAACTTCTGTTGTAGACCACATGTTCATGATGGAACGTTTAGTCTGTGGTCATTGCGCGTATACAGCTAGAATATTTGCTGGCGGGCACTTCCACAGCGGCTAGCAGTGGACGTAAGAACTGGCCGTGACTGAAAGAAGTGCTTTGAACGTGACACATAACACAACACAAGCACACAAACACACCACACACACACACACACGAAACACACACATGGCACAGTACACACAGACAACACACACAGACCATCACCACACACACACCACATACAACAAGAACCAGCCGCAGCAAGGCCAGCAAGCGAAATATAGTGGGCGAACATACACACACACAACGAGCAACGACAGCAAGGAGCCAACGAGAGAACCACACACCGACAAACAAACACGAGCAAGCACAAGAACGGGCGAGGTGCGCAAGGGCACAACAGAGAAGAGGGACGAAGAGAGAGAGAGAGAGGCGACGATGCACACACAAGAGGGAGGGACAGCAAACACACAGGCAACACCTATCGCCGAGAGCAGCGAGATAGAGAGCGAGAGGATTAAACGCAGGCGAAAAGGAAGGGAAGGAAAGGAAGTAAGTAAGGGAGGCGCGAGCGAGAAGAGTAAGAGCACGCAAGAGTGAGATGGGAGAGACGGAGAGTGGCCTGTGTGTTCACTACTGTAGTCAGTGCATACGCATCATCAGTCAGCACTCAGTGCGAGTACGTATGTATGTCTGGGAAGATAAGAGAGAAGAGAGAGGAGAGAGAGAGAGAGAACGACAGCAAGAGAGAGAGCAGCGAAGAGAGGAGAGAGAGAGAGATGAGAGAGAGAGAGAGGAGAGAGGGAACGCGATGTGAGAGAGAGAGAGAGAGAGAGAGAGAGAGAGAGAGAGAGAGAGCGAAGAGAGCGAAGAGAGGAGAAGAGAGGAAGAGAAATCCCACAGGAGATATGATGTTTACAGAAAACACGGCGGCCCTCAGTGACTCGTCGCCATTGAAAAACAATACAGAAAAAACCGCCCAATGTCTATATATGGACATTTGCATCACAATGGTGCCAACAAATTCGCGCTGAAGCGACCGAGATTCCGGGTGCGAGTGGTAACCCGCACGTGTACAGCGACCAGGAAACACAAAACGCCCGGCGCTCTTTGACTTAACTCAGAAGCCGTGCACCGCTAGCCGAGTCTGCATTTATCCGGATGGTCTTAGGGCCGTCGGTCGTGAAGGGAGCGCGCGGACTCTTCACAAAAAGTCTGTGTGCGTTGGCTATCAAGCGAAACTAATGAATGGTGATAACACTACGGAAGCCGCCTGCCCACCTTGCGAGCACCAATAACAGTTTGTGACCAAGAATTAATTAATGCTTGTTTGCACATCCGCTGCATCGTAAGACGAAAACCCGAGAGCGCTGGCAGGAACTCGCTGAAATGCGCGAGCGAGTCCTTTCAAGGGAAAGACTGCCAGGGCAGTGAATGGCGCCCGAGCCGACATACAAGGGGAAGTCGCGGCATGACGGGGCATCGACGTTGCAACGCGTGTTTGCTCAACACGGTACAAAAACTGCTCGCATAAAGTAATACGCCCATCCGAAAGCGACACGAACGTCGAGATAGAGAGGAAGAGAAGGTGGAGGGACAGAAAGAGGAGAATGGAACAGAAGAACAAACATGGGGAGAGAGAAGAATAAAGACGAGAGAGAGAGCGAGCGAGAGAAGAGTAGAGAAGAGAGAGGAGAGAGATAGTGAGGAGATAAGAGAGGGGGAGAAAGATGCGGAAGGCGGAGTGAAGAACGCACAACAAAAAGAGGAGAGAAAAACACAAATAATGAAAAAAGTTTGTCTACTTTAGCTAATTATCAATCAATTCGTCCATCCATCTATCCGTCCATCCATCCATCCAGTCTAATCCATTCATCTATCTATCCATCCATTCCATTCATTCATGGCCATCCATTTCATACTATCCACTCCGCATACACACACACATCACACACCAAATTCACACGCATACACAAACACATACACACCACGCAATGCGCACCACTCATCGCCGATCGTACGTCTGTCCGTGTCACTGTCGTCCGTCCGTCCGTCCCCGCAGTCCCGTCCGTCCATCCATTCCATCATCCATCCATCCATGCCATCCATACATGGCCATCATCCATCCATCATCCATCCATCATCCATCCATCCATCTATCATCTATCCATCCATCCATCGCGGCGCGACTATCCATGCTAGTCCTTGCCATGCGTCGCATAACATCCACATCACATCCCATACCAACACACACGCACACACTCAGATCACACCATTAAGTATCCATCACATCAGAATACACTACCTACCAACCCAGCAATCGCACACAACGCACGCACGCCATCATCCATCCATCCATTCAACGCACGGCACGCACGCACCATCTACCAACTATACCAATCACACAGCCCATACCATACACACACCACGAGATAAACCTTTTCAGACGCCATCTGCGGCAGCAGTATCTATTTTGACCACACGAGCGGGGCCAGATTCCTTACTTGCGGGCGGTATCTTGTCGACTGCAATAATAATCATCAAGGTGTCTCACATCACCATGCTTTTGGTGGCATTATATTTAGCTGGGCCAATATCCATCTGCGATTACATTACTATCCATCACCAATCTATCTTAATCATCTCCCCATCATGCAAGAAAACATCAATGTTCAACATAACAATGTATACCATCCATCCACCATACATTTCTTCTATTGGTTAGATGGAGCGCCATCCTCATAGAACATCATAGTGGCGCATTTGTTATATCATTGTTTTCACATTGCCATTGTGTTTTCACTTCTCGTGATTGTGAACGTTCACCGCGCTTAGGTGCAAAAAATTTCCCCACTAATTTTTAATGTTTTTGAAGCGTGGTGTGGAAAAAATAAAACTAAAAATAATAGCATGCACGTGTCATGAATCATGTAGATGTCACCACCAAGTTTGGTTAGAGATACCGTGACTGCGGAAGTGCCATCGGCTTCACACACACCACAGCCAATACTCCAATTTATAAGATATAAACACCTTGTAATTACTTGTTAAAACCCAGTCCTCTATACTTCTCTGTACACAACTTCAATTAAAAAGAAAAAAATCAGGAGGTGCGATCTTTATAGCCGAGGCCAAGAAAATCTTGTTCTAATGTAACCATGTTTGTACCGCAACTTTTCAATGCAAAATAACTGAGGGTGAGACCTTATAATATACATGAATTTATACTTATACACGTGTAAATAACAAGTACTATGTAAAAATCGTAAATGAAATCACACGTGTTATGGTTGCAATGCTTGCACGCCTCATTGTGTGTCATCATTTACCGATTGCAAGCCTTTTTCCCTCAATCACAGGAAAAGAGTTTTTGCTGTCGTCTTCATCATCCACGCGAATGGCTCACCCCCATACATATTTCAAGTAAATGAAATAATGCCCGCAACGCGACTTATAAACAACGTACCCCACCCGCATACATAAATCGAATCCGCCCCGCCAGGGAGGTATGCATTTGGCCGCTCTGAATAAATCTGTAATGGTAACAGTGGGTGTTGGGCGGGCTGCTTTTTTCAATGGACGCTTTGAAAACGTTTTGAAGTGAGAATGTAGATGCGATAAGCTGCGCCTGGGTCCAGAGGATGTTTAGAATATTAAACAACTAGAACTTTTCAGTTGTCCGATCGAAGCATACTAGGCAAGAGAATATACTTGTCGACATAGACTTTCACTTGTCCGGCATCGGACAACACGTTAGTGTGCCGAGGGCTGTCACCAAAAAAAGAAGAAGACCCTACCTACCTACACACTAAAAAAATCATTGGGTCGGGGGGACAGCAAAACATAGAATTTTTTAAGGATGGCTCTCATGCACGATTATAAACCACGCGCACGAGCGGTGCGCGAAAACTGCAGTGCGTGGCGGTGTATGTGTGTGCGTGCCGTACGTGCGCGTGTGGGTGTGTGTGGGGGCGTGCGTTGCGGGTGCGTGCGTGCGTGCATGTAATATATACCACACCTCTGTATGTCTTGTGCCAACGGTGACCTGAGGTTTCCATGTACATGCGCTTGTCTATTGGTTCGGTAAGGAGTTATAGACTCCATTCCCCAGTGGCTGGGTGTTAGTCTCCCAGCAGTCTGCCATACGAAGTTCATACAAAATACACGAAACTCTCATTAGCTATTAAAGCTTCAATTGCTGCACAAGTGGTTATCAGGCCACACAAATCCACACATGTATGAAACAGTTGCTCCACCTACAAGTCAAGCTGCTTGTCCACAGAATTACACAAGGTTTAAAAATGTTTTGCGTTTGTTACCATGCCCGCACGATTGGTTGGCAGCAACCAAATCAATTGTCACACTGCCTGAAGTTTTTTTTTGTATTATTTTTCCCTTCCATGTTGTAAGTGCGTTTTGTACAGAAATTTTGTTATTTTAAACTGCTGATAAGAATAAGTGCTGAAAGATTTATCCAGATTTTTTCTCCATGACAAAGACTGTCTTGTAATTTGGTATTTGAATTACATGCAATAAGATTTAAATAATAATAATAATATTAATATAATAGAATGCATAAGTAACAGTAAAATCCCAGCAATGAGTGACTAAACCTTGAAGGGTAGGTAAAGGTTCACACAGCTGTCATGCTGATGCTATATTGAGCAGCTACAAGTAACAACTCCTATTATCCAAGCCACGGCCACAATCCTAGTTTAGCAACGTGATTAGTTTAGCACATAATATATGCGCACAACTATAATTCCCAAACTAGCATTAAAGCTACCAAGTCACTAATGTACTTATACTATGTCTGATAGGTCGATGTCCCCCAGGTACTGCCGGAACCGTATCCCCTGGATACAGGTTCCGGTAATACCGAGATATGGACCTTGGTAACCAAATCTAACTGATGGCCTAACGTACTCGCCTATACATAGACCGTACCCTGACTTTCAGCCCAGATGTCTATATACATACCCGCTTTGAGATCGGCAGTGAACCGCGCCGCTTTACTGCTCCCGTTCCTTGTTTTGGGTCGGCCTTTCCACTGGCAAAATATTCGTAACTTACCCTGTTTTACGTTTCACTCCCGACCTTTCTACAAGTGTCAGCGAGTCTATACGTTTCCAAACCATTAAGATAATCCCAATTACAAATTTTCGCTAGTTCACCCACACTGGGAGCCATCTTTCAAAATCGTCGCGCGAAAATGCGCAAAATTGTCGTAAACAATTGCGAGAAGGAAAACGCATTCCCGATCATCGGCGATATTTGCAAAGCCAAAAGGATTGCGCGCATCAGCTGTTAAATAGGTTTAGTAAAGTGTTTCTTGTGGGTTTTCACAGTTTCATAACTCCTAACCAACTTTATAAAGATATCATACAGGTCTGTATGTAATATTTTCAAACTTTGCCGACAGTCAAGTAGTGGGCGGAACAGAAGACTTAGTGCAGGGTGGTACGGTTATGGAGTCAAGCGAGGCTACATGTCCGGCATATCAAAATAGTTGTACCGCAGGTTGCCTTACCCCCAACAACAGATTCTCGGCAAGTAACCCTGGAGGTTACATGACTCTCTAGTCAGCCCCTATCTATGGGCATTGAAGCTATGATGCTAGAAGAAGATCTATAAAAAAGTTAATGACACACACACGGCTTAACCAAGCGTTACGGCTTTCTTCAAGAAGATGCATTTCATGATTCACCTTTTTTTCAAACGTGCAATACAATCAAGGCAGTGGACGTAAACCCAGTTCAATGATAGAGATGATGTACCTGACTACTAACTAGTACTACTATACTAGTACTACTGCCTGACACTGAGTACTGTTACTGTTACTGTTACTGTTACTGAGTGTTAGTGTTAGTGTTAGTACACAGGTTTGACTCTACTAATAGTAATACCCTTTTTATACTGGGGTTTATCCCGCTTCTGGTCCGGAACCTCCCGCCCCCATTGGCCATGTCATCCGGCATCCATCCCAACCCAATCATCCCATTTATATAATCGCAATCTTTGCCAATTGAGCCGAGGGAATAACCCCAGTATAAAAAGTCGAAACATACTTAGCCGCCCCAGTATCTAAAAGTTAATTACTGCTCTAGCGAGGTGGGTTTCAGGTCCGCTTCAGACTGACGAGCTAAAAACAGGTCAGTAATGAAACGAACATATCCCGATCTAAGTTTATCCCACTCAGAAGCAGGCAC
Organism: Priapulus caudatus; assembly: GCF_000485595.1. Classification (NCBI taxonomy): domain Eukaryota; kingdom Metazoa; phylum Priapulida; class Priapulimorpha; order Priapulimorphida; family Priapulidae; genus Priapulus; species Priapulus caudatus. Next base: position 17,767 of record NW_014578837.1, read on the forward strand.
TAAACCCGTAGCGCATTATTAAAAAACGAACTTATCCCGAGCTACCAATGTATAGTTAAAATACCTATCGCTTCAGAGCGTCTAAAGTCGTGCGCAGGTATAAAGGACTTATGCCACGAGCTAGAAAGTTATCCCGCTCAGAAGCGGGCTCACACAAGTCGTGCGCAGTATAAATGAGCTCACGACTATAAGTTATCACACGCTTCAAAGCAGTATAAAACGACTTATCCCGAGCATATAAAGTTATCCGCTTCAGAAGCGGGCTAGAAGGATCGTGCGCAGTACAAAAGGGGCATTAAACACACAGGTAATTGTAAACCCCTTTTTTATAACTTGCGGCAGCGCACATTTTAGCCCGCTCTGAAGCAAAGTGTAAACCTTTAGCTCGGGATAAGTCGTTTTATACTGCGCACGACTTTAGCCCGCTTCTGATGCGCGATAACTTTAGCTCGGGATAAGTCGTTTTATACTGTGCACGACTTTAGCACGCTTCTGAAGCGGGATAACTTTAGCTCGGGATATGTCGTTTTATACTGACGTTAGCTCGGGTCTGAAGCGAACCTGAACCACCTCTTAGAGCGGAATAACTTTAGCTCGGGCTAAGTATTTTTTAACCTTTTATACTGGGGGTTATCCCGCTGGGGGATAACCCCCAGTATAAATGGGGTTAAAATGTCACTGAATTTAGAGCGAGCTAAAGTCGAGATGCCTTTTATACTGACGTTAGCTCGGGTCTCAAGCGGGATGGGAACCACCTCCTAGAGCGGAATAACTTTACGTCTTTAGCTCGGTCTAAGTATCAGTATCACTGATCTCTATTATATTATAGAGATCAGTGATCTGTATCAATCATGTATGTTTCGACCTTTTACTGGGGTGAGGGTTATCCCGCTTCAGGTCCGGACCTGAAGCGGGATAACCCCCAGTATAAAAGGGGTAATAGACAACTTAAATCAGTACATAAATATATATGCATGCATCTAGAAAATAAGGATACCTAACAAGGACACCTACACAACAAGTTTGTCAAGAAAACTACTTGTTCAGTATAGAGTATTTACATTATGCTCACGATGTGTGTCGCTGCAATGTGGCGCCACCTTTCGGCGATGACTCACTCGACGAAGTAAACATGGCGTCGATAGATATTCCGCAATCAAACAAAACATGGGAATTGAGTTTGTACGAGCTTCATCGAACCCCGCAGGAGGTTATCACGGACAATACGGAGATCGCCGTCTCCCCGCGGAGTCTGCACAGCGAACTCATGTGTCCCATATGTCTAGACATGCTAAAAAACACGATGACGACGAAGGAATGTCTCCATCGTTTCTGTCAGGAATGCATCATCACTGCACTTCGCAGTGGCAACAAGGAATGCCCGACGTGCCGCAAGAAACTAGTCTCCAAACGCTCGCTGCGACACGATCCAAACTTCGACGCTCTCATCTCGAAGATCTACCCTAGTCGGGATGAGTACGAGGCGCATCAGGAACGCGTGCTGGCCAAGTTGAATAAGGCACACAATACGGCCGCCCTTTCCTCCAGCATCGAGCAAGGCATGAGGTATACTTACTACAGCTCATAGGGTCTATGTCCCCCAGGGTACTGCCGGAACGTACCCTGGTAAATATCTGATATGGTTAGGATTAGGGTTAGGGTTTGGGTTAGGGTTAGGGAGTAGGCGTAGGTGACCCGGGCACACTAGGCGATTGTAGCCGCGCGACTCAAATAATTATCAACCATGTTTGATTCGGGCGACTCAGCCGGCCAGCTCGAAAATCGACCGCGACTCACTGGACACACTAGGCGATTTCAGCTGGCCGACTCAGCCGGGCGGCTGAATCGCATGAAAAACCGCCTAGTGTGTCCACCCCTTTAGAACCACTACACTGTTCCTGTCACTCCACTGCTGATGCCACCGGGTGTTGCAGCTAGGGCATCAGGGGCGGATTCAGACCGTATTTGCCATATTGGGAAATACGGTCTAGATTTCAAAGTGCCCTTTGAAATTTTGCGCATACTGTGGGGTGGTGTGTCCTTTTAAATCTGGAAAAATACTGTCTAGCCTCAGCCCTGGAACCGGCCCTGGGCATACGGTGCCAAATTTAAGTTACCTTCTCGCTTCTTACTAATATATATATTTGAACATTTTCACAACGGCGATGTTAACTTTGACAACGGCGGTGCGCCACTGTGCCTCTTATGTATAAGAAACCCTGATATATATAATAATATTAACATAAGTTCAGGTATAATATACGTAGACGCGTTCGCGATAATGAGCACCAGGCGACGTGCGCTCCTGGCATTGGATCGTTGGTAGCGACGTTGGTTCATGGATACAAGCATATATGTATGCGCATGATGGATTCAAAGAGGTGCCATAGGCATGCATGCGGATGCTGCAGGCGGACGCGGGGGAAGAGAGGGAGCGGGGGAACTCCCTTGTGTCCCCCAACAAAAATGTAAAAATTTGAATGTTAAAAATGTTAACAGTAGCATTTTCACAACTGCGATGTTAAATTTGACAACGGCGGTGCGCCACTGTGCCTCTTAGTCTTATGGAGAACAGGGGACGAATTTCGAAAATTTTAGCCACTTGCGAAAAATCGCGAGTGCCTAAAAAATCTACGTGCTAAAATGAATTCTAACGTGCAATTTTTTTGTACAACAAAGTACTTTTTGAATATTACATTTACATACACTTTTGAAAGTGTAAACAGCGTACGTAAATAACGGCGAATTGAAACTTGTTTAGGCAATTTGACCGACCAGTTTGACCATTTTAATCATGAAATATATTCGTTCCGTGATCGACAGTGATAATGTATGCGGTGTATGCTATAAATTTCCACTCGCAGAAAATAGCAAGTGCTTATATTTTCTACTCGCAATTTCTCAATGTCGACACGCATTTTGCGAGTTAGCAATCTAGGGAAATTCGAGCCCTGGGAGAAGAAACCCTGGGTTTGTGTTTGACTGTTGTTGTTGTTTGTGGGTCGCGACAGGGTGCAGGCGATGAACAGGCAGCAGCGGATACGTAAGCAGCAGTCAGAAGACGGCGGCGTGGACGGAGCGTCGCAGTCCGGACACAACTCGGGCGCTAGCACCGCCGGCGACCCGACGCCGGACACTGTGGCCGACGGTGGCGCCCCCACGCAGAAACGCAGCCGCGTCGGCTCTGAAGATGGGTCAGTGTCGCAGACACCTGCACCGGGAGGTCAAGGTAGGTGAGAGAGAGAGGGGGGAGGGGGAGAAGGAGAGGGGGGAGGGGAGGGGAGGGGGAGGGAGCGGGGGAGAGACATTGACAGAGATGGAGAGGGAGGGAGAGAGGAGGAGAAAAAGAGGAAAGAGATAGAGGGGAAGAGAGAGAGAGAGAGAGAGAGAGAGAGTGAGAGAGAGAGAGAGAGGCGGGAGAGATAAAGAAAGAAAGTGAGAGAGCTATGCCAACACATAGCATATATGTGAAGCAGAATATATATATATGTTAGAATTTGCTGGCAGTGGCAGGCACTGTCACTATATCACGTTGCTGTGTGCCCCTGTAAGACCTAGCGCAGACCTGCGATTTTTGGTTGCTCGTCGCTGCAACCTGCAACCGCAAACGATCGGTCGATGTGTCGCCGCGTGTGCGCACACATGCGATTTCGAAGCAATTCTAGAGCAATTTGGGAGCGATTGGGAGCGACGAGTCGCTCAAAATCAAAAGAGTGATTTCTTGCAACTCGTCGCAAGCGACCAGAATCGCTACGAGTTGCAGTTGCACGTTCCCCGCAGACGTAGCGATTTCACAGCGATTTTTACAGCGATTCTAGAATCGCTGTCGAGTTGCATGAAAAAGTCGCAGGTCTGCGCTAAGCTCAACTGATGGGTTTATCCACTAGCAGCTTTACATCTCATGGCTGTTACCATGGTTACCATGTTCCCAGGTAAACAAACAGCAGGCAGTCCTACCGAATTAGAGTTGGTTTTCCCACCGAACCAATCGGATGGAGGCAGTGATACAGAAAGATACATGAAGGGAACTGGAAACGTTTTAAGTACGTGTGTTTTTCGAGTTCTTCAGAGAGTGACTGAAGGCGAGAGAGAATTGTGGAGTGAGTGTGTATGTAAGAGAATTAGAGTGATCCTGAGAAAAAGGGGGAAAAGGTGGAGAATTACAGAAAGGTGGTAAAAATAAACAGATAAGAGAGGAGAAGGAGTGTAAGAGAGTAATGAGAGTGAGAGTAACCAACAACGGGTAAGACATAGATAAAGTTCTGTTGCGTCATACTAACCATCTGCCGTTAATCTTGATAAACTGCAATAATCTGTGATCGTGTCATGTTCAGATAAACCCACAACGGGTAGCCCGACTGAGATTGAGCTAGTGTTTCGACCACACCCATCCGAGGGAGGCAGTGATACGGAGACAAGATACATCAAGACTACCGCCAACGCATCAAGTATGTATCTGGTTATAGTCCGTCCATCTATACAGAGATGTTTTCTAGAGGGTGGCTGATTCCTACTACCCTAATTTCACTTCTAGTTTATTACCACCATGTTTCTTGTTTTTGCTTAACTAGTGTTACTATTTTTAGCTGAAGGACTTGTGTTTGTGCAGCCTTCACATTTACCAGTGTAGTTTTAGCACGGTTTCCGTCCCAGTCAGGTTCCGTCGACGTTTATCAATAACATAAATATTATATACATATTAACGAATATTCCAAAGGAGTAGAAGTGCCTAAAATCAATTAGCTTAGTCTTATGTACTAGCAAATTCCAGCTATGAGTGTGACGTGTGGTGTCTCGCTTAGACGTATGGGTTTATAACAGGTCTGTTATCGTAAGCTTCTGATAGCAGAGCTGAGGTTTTCTAGTTATATACCTGTTAAACATGCAGTAAGATACAAGATTTATTAGATACATTATGAGATACATTATTAGATTATCTACAACATATATAATAATTAGATACAATTTTGTATTATTATATATGTGTTTATAGATTAGATATTACATTAGATATTATCATAATAATGTCAATGGCAGTTCCGCCCTGCGTCCCTCCCCTTTCGCCCGCACACGTCTAACCCTCCGTCTCTCTTCTCGCTCTCACAGTCGACCATCTCTCCAAGTACCTCGCCATGCGTCTGGCCCTCGACTACAAGAAGAGCGAGCCGCCAGGGGGCGCCACCGGCGACGGGCCGAACGCCAGCACGCGCTACGCCATCTACATTGCGAGCACTCCGGCGCACTACACCGTGCTGAATGGCAGCATGACCCTTGACCTCGTCAACACCAAGTACTGGAAGGTGAACAAGCCACTGGAGATGTTCTACGCTCGAGATCGCAGCGAAAAACCCTGCCTGTCGTGACGCGACCGAGGGGAGGAGGGGGAGGGAGGAGAAGGGAGGTGTAGGGAAGGAGGGAGAGAGAGGGAGTGGGAAGGAAGCAGGAAGAGGGGGAGTGAGAGGGGAAGGGTTGGAAGAAGGAAAGAAGAGGGAGGGAGTAAGATAGAGAGGGAGGTGGGTGCGAGAGACTGCAGTGAGAAACCTGGCTTGGTGTGACAGGAAGGAGGGAGAGAGGGAGGGAGGGGGAGAGCAGGAGGGAGGGAGTCATGTGTGTGAGGGACCTTATCTATCTGTGGGGGAGTGAGAAGGTACGTGGGAGAGACCGGCTGTTGTTGGATAATGAGGGAGAAGCGAGGAAGGACACGTCGTGAGCTCAAGAAGAGAGAGAGAGAGAGAGAGAGAGAGAGAGAGAGAGAGAGAGAGAGAGAGAGAGAGAGAGAGAGAGAGAGAGAGAGAGAGAGAGAGAGAGAGAGAGAGAGAGAGAGAGAGAGAGAGAGAGAGAGAGAGAGAGAGAGAGAGAGAGAGAGAGAGAGAGAGAGAGAGAGAGAGAGAGAGAGAGAGAG
>NW_014578837.1:23807-25432 GCF_000485595.1 Priapulus caudatus
GAAAGAGAGAGCGCGAGAGCGAGAGAGAGAGTAATGGGAGATATAGAAATAGAGGGGGAGAGAGAGGGAGAGAGAGAGCGAGAGAGAGAGAGTAATGGGAGATATAGAAATAGAGGGGGAGAGAGAGGGAGAGAGAGAGCGAGAGAGAGAGAGTAATGGGAGATATAGAAATAGAGAGAGAGAGAGAGAGAGAGGGAATCCAACTAGGAATGAAAGCTACACAGAGATGCATCTATCACCGGTTGTTGTGGTCACCATACATATTAGTTAGTAACAGTCACTACCACGAGGTGGCGTTGGCAGCACATCACCACATCACTACTAACGGCCCGTGACGTCATGCCATGTATATTGATGGTGGCGCGGCAACGTATAAAGCTGATAACTGGTTTGTTTCTGCCTGCTGGCTGTTGTTTACCACGCGATGGCACGAGTCTGGGTCCCCAACGTAGACTGCTCTCCCTGTCACCTTCTGTCCTCGTCACCTGCGTTTGTGCCATGTTTTTCTCATACTGTAGTGTCTGTATGTAGTCTACATACTGTAGTTATACTGGCGTCACTGTAGTGTACGTTACGCGCATGTCACCGAGCCTGCACGCATTCATACGTGTGTCGTGCCACCATGCACACCACAGCTGTAGACTCGCACAGTGACAGCACTTATTTTTGTAATCGCGGCAACATTTTAGGAGATAAAATGCAAAAGTTTATATATAAAAAAACACGTGAGTGTGTGCCTGTGCGTGCGTGCGCGCGCGTGCGTGCGCGCGTGTGCGTGCGTGCGCGTGCGTGCGTGCGTGCGTGCGTGCGTGCGTGCGCGTGAAGTGAGATACACTTGGTGGTCCTCACAATGTATGCCACTGCAGGATCAATATTCAATATCGATGGTCAGGATCTATATGCTGAACTTATGCTGACTGTACACAAGACTCTCGGTATATAGTTTGTCATTTTGTAGGCAATCACGTGGGTATCGCGTTGGTATCGTGATGTCGATCGTACACGCGATGTCTTGATGCGCTCGCTATACGTGTGTTATCGTGGATAACATCAAGAGTCCGTAATAGAACATATATAATCTAGAATAGATTTTCTATTATAGACTCTTGATAATGTTTCATCGTGTATGTATTTGATAATATTTCGTCATGTGTAAGGTAATGATGTTTGTGTCATTTTCCCCCCAGGTAACTATAGCAACCCCCACTACCCCTCTATGCTTGGTATTATCAGCTGGAAGTGTGTGAATATATTGTCGTGTTGTTTTTGTTAATTTTAGGACTATAGCGTTGTAAAGTGTATGCATGCTGTCAAGGTATTATTAGCTCTTGATGCTGTGTATATCGAAATAGACATTTACAACTGATATACAGACATATTTTTTCGTTGTTGTTGTCCTGTCCAGTATAAGATATGCCACCATTCTACAAGCGAGGCACGTGGGAGTGTATGATTCCTGAATAAATCATGATATAAAAAAACTTTTGCTAAATGATTATTTTATGCCGTTGTTGTTGTTAAACAGTAAATGCAAAGTTACGACATGGACGTCAGTATTAGCACCATGTTCACACATTATAATACTATCTATCTATCTATCTATCTATCTATCTATCTATCTATCT
>NW_014578837.1:28336-31463 GCF_000485595.1 Priapulus caudatus
CTTATTTTTCTTCTTCTTCTTCTTCTTCTTCTTCTTCTTCTTCTTATTATTATTATTATTAGCTCATTTGATCCAGCCAGATGCAACTTGTCGAATAGCAAGAGTCTTGTATGTCTATAATTATAAATATATATATATATATATTATATATATATATTTATATTATAATTACATTATATTGTATTTATTTATTTATTTATTGATGTGTGGGGTCGTGCGTGCACGCGTGCGTGCGTGACTGTATATGGTACAGATATAGGGCTACTCGGGACTATAGGCGCGTAAACACTGTGAATTTTCGTTCTTCTATAGTGCGTCTGTCCCCAACGTGCATGTTAGAATGTGTCCAATGCCTACCTAAGGTGGTCTAATGTGTTCAATGTCTAACGTGTTCTACTGTGTTCTGACATGTCTCATGTGTTTATTGTGTTTTAGTTTTAGTTTTGTGTCTGTGATCCGATATTTTGAACTATATCTTACCTTAACTCTGGTTGATACTAAAACATAAACATGTTGCACGGCTATCCGCAATGTTACTCTGATGGTTTGCGCAACCTTGGGCTCTCTCAGTTTGCGTTACAGTCCCTCAGACTACGAACAATATCTTTTACGAGGTTATGGTGTATAGTGGAAGGTGTCTAACGCGTTCTCATGTGCTCTAATACATATGTGTCTTCATTTGGCGTCTCTACAGTAGCGCCACCTTCCTTCATTCCAAACATGACGTCACACGAGATGAGTGTAGTTGTCAGTCACGTGATCGCGTTATAGAGTTCATTTCATGAATCGCCTGCAGCAATTTGAAGGTCGTGTCTACACAAATCTACAGTAATGTAAATACAGGCGGCATGTAATCTTACACGCGGATTGCCGATTTTTGACTAGGGCTCAGATAAAACTAGGTCACATCTAAAAAACAACAATTGAAAGACTAAAGTCTACAAATTAAATTTAATTACCTGACGGGGCCAATGAGCTTATATATTAAAAATGCATTTAAATAGGAAGTAATAACATGACACAATGTTTTTGCGAGTACTTCAAGAGATGGTCTATTGTTTCTGTCATTCATCTACGTAATGCATAGTGGCATGGCTACGCCCATGATTGTTGATTTTATAACTCGCTAATTTTAAAATTAAATGAGCAAAAATGAATGTCTGATAACAGATGTCTACCATGGAGACACATATAGGCCTACTATTATGACGCAATGTGTGTCATGATATATACTCTAACATTCGAGACTATTGTTCCTCTTTGATGTATCTGGATGAGATAATGTACAGTACTATTATACTATTAGATTACATGTACTATTAGATCTGGAGAACGGGTTTTCTCCCTTACTTCCCCTCCTCCCCTCCTCCCCTCTTCCCCTCCTCCCCCTCTCTCCTCCTCCCCCTCCTCTCCCTCTCCCCTCCTCCTCTCCTCCCCCTCTCCTCTTCCTCCCGCTTCCCTCCTCTCCCTCTTCTCGATGTTAACGATATGTCTCTATACTCGTGTCTTTACACACCGTCACCTCCACGCTCATTCAATCCTCACGCGACCTTCACCTATCCAGCAGCATGCATGGACACCCTGATTTATACATCCGACAACCCGCCCCGCCCTCTTCCCTCCATTCAGCTTTACAAATAGGTGTACGTAAGTCACATAGCAGGTCCCCATCCCAGAAATGAATTCGGGGGACTATCGCCTCCTCCATTTCCAACATTGAAACATTGCTATGCTAAGTTAAGTCCCCTCCCCCTAAGATTATCAGAGCAGATTATCATTTTACTTTCTATTCTTCTAGACTATTTTAACAGTTTTTCTATTATCAGAAGCTAACGTTCTGTTGATGTGTAGTATTGCAATGTTGCAGTCACACTACCGAGAAAACACTGTAGTCATTGAAATTAAACTATACGACCAATATATCGGTTCATAGGTGATGGGTGTATTTTGCTTTGAACTATATATCCGTGCAGTTCAATAGGTTTGTTTTCGTGTACGACGTAGGGCTATGCATGCGCGCGCGCGCGTGCGTGCGTGCGTGCGTGTGTGCGTGTGTGCGTGTGTGCGTGTGTGCGTGAATATATATGGCGTTTAAAATCTCATTGCTTTACAATAGACCGTATAATTATATAGTGACGGTACGTGGGTGAAATAGCACATTCTGCCACACTACGTCGTACGCACACCATCTCAGTTATCTTACACTATAAACCCGTGAGACAAGCAACGCGAAAAAAACTCCCTCACCCCCACATGAGTTTAAGTTCGGGGACCGTCGTCGGTAGGTGTGGGGTGTACGTGAGGAGCCCCTCTCCCCTCCTACCTGTATATGACGGGGAGGGGTGACGGAACCAGTTGCCGCTGCACGCATGAGTAGATCGGAATGACTGACGGAGGTGTGGAGTGAGCATGAACCAACGCCAGCAGCAGCAGCAGTAGCAGCAGTAGCAGTAGTAGCAGTAGCCTACCGTATCTGTCGACGGCATCAGGTGTGGTCGGCATCGTTACCTCCACCAACGACAAGCAAACGCGCGATTACCTTCCTCACCGCGTCACTTCGAGCTTCCCCCCTCCCCCTCTCTCACGACAACCACCTCCCCTCCCCACCACCACCACCTACGTCGTCGTCGTCGTCGTCGTCGTCGTCACGATGTGTCGCTCGAACGCCGCCGTCGCCACGTATCTGTCGCTCGCCTCCGTCCTGCTCGTCGGCGGCGTCATCCTCATAGGCGTCGGCTTTGCTACTGACGACTGGGTTCGCTACACTGTCGACCGCGATCACTTCAACGCTCGCATCGAGGGCGACATCGGACGTGCCGAGGACCTCGTCGCCCAGAGTCAGCTGGAGGATGAGCTGCTGCGGTCTGTCAGCAAGGAGGAGTATTTCAACCGCACGCGCGGACTCTGGCATGTCTGCTTCCCCGACAAGCTGCCGACAGAAGCTTACGGTGAGTGTGTAGCTTGATGTGTATAGCGGTGACTTAATTGTAGGGTCTTTTAAAGTCTTCTTCTTCTTCATCCTCTTCCTCTTCCTCTTATTATTATTATTATTATTATCATTATTTTTTTTCTACTTCTTCTTCTTCTTCTTCTTCTTCTTTTTCTACTTCTTCTTCTTCTTCTTCTT
>NW_014578837.1:35399-37279 GCF_000485595.1 Priapulus caudatus
GCACACACACACACACACACGCACGCACGCACCCACTCACCCACACATCCACGCACGTACGTGCACACACACACACGCACACACACACACGCCCGCACGCTCGCTCGCATGCTCGCACGCACGCACACACACACGCCCACACGCACACACACACACGCCCGCACACACGCCCGCACGCATGCACGTCCGCGTGCACGCACGCACACACAAACACACGCACGCACGTACGAACGTACGCACGCACGCTCGCACGCATGTACGCACGCACGCATCCACCCATGCACCCACGCACACGCGCTCGCTCGCATGCACGCACGCATGCACGCACGCACGCCCCCACACATACACACACCCACACAGGTACGTGCACACACACACGAACGCACACACGCACGCACGCACGCATACATGTCTAGATCAGATAGCGTTGTTATATACCAGGGCATTACCCGCGCCACCACCACCACCACCAGCAGCAGCAGCAGCAGCAGTAACAGCAGCATGCATAACAGTACAGACGCACATAATGCTTGTAATTTCGCTCGCAGCTACACATGGTGATTTTAGCCCGAGTCATTTCCTGGTGATGAACCGCCGTCACGTGACGTATTCGTTACAGCGCTAACTCCTTCACTTGCGTTAAAACAAGTGGCAAAACATATAAAAATAATCAAACCGCTAGAAGCATATCCTACGGACTATTCCTACATGTAATCGTTTCACCTCCATGTCCCCTGAGCAGCGATAATGTATGAACAGCTTACAATGTACAACTGTTTTCACGGCGGGTCATGTCTCCATGACAACGCGCGTAAAGGTGCAGACGCTCTTACAAAATGAGGTTGGTCGCCGGGCAGACATTACTCCCAACCTCGACTCCGTTTCTTTCTAACCCTAACCCTAACGATTACCCTAATCCTAACCCTAACGATAACCCTAACCCTAACCTTAACCCTAATTAAATTTAATTAACACTAATACATTTAATTTAAAAAAAAACATCACCTCTCGCAGGTTAACACGAGGCGCGATACCCGAGATTTTATATGGCCGGTGCACGGAGTAATGTCTCCCCTGTGCAAAAATCTACAAAACGACAGCAGCCATTAACGCAATAATGGCCGCTATACACAACCATTAGATACGCGGCGTGGTGACTCGCTCCAGCTACCATAACATGTTCCTACAGGAGCGAAACTGCGTAACATGATCATACTCACACAGAACTCACGATCGTAAAGTATTCTAACTCTGACTTCCCGCGTCAGCATGACGTCATCGCGCGTCACACGTTACCATGACGGCGTCTGCCGAGCCGGCGCCATCTTGACACGTCACACGCGACGAGGTCACAGAGGTCATGGTGCTTCCCCCTGGTGCCTCCTGCTCTCTGCGTGTCTATAGAACCTTCACAGGTCTTTAATCATGGCATGGGGGGGAGAGTGAGGGGTGGATAGAGGGGGGGGGGGCAGGCCCGCGGGTGCACAGACAACTACTGCGAGCGCTCGCTAGAAATGACTCACAAGAATGCAGTCTTGGCTGGTTCTACGATCGCCTAGGCAGTGAGATCCGCTCCCTTCCTCTTGGCGGCTTGTAGCAATAGATAAATAGCTAGCTACGCACATCATGCATTACTGCCCCGACATCCACTCCCTCCCTCTGATCGGTCTGTAGCTACGAGAGACTGAATAGACCTCAGGTTGTCAGTGTCGTAGGTAACCACGTCGCATGTGTGTCGCAGTCGTGTAAAATTCTTTGAGAGAGATAAGAGAGCCAGAGAGAGAGAGAGAGAGAGAGAGAGAGAGAGAGAGAGAGAGAGAGAGAGAGAGAGAGAGAGAGAGAGAGAGAGAGAGAGAGTGAGCGGGAGAGAGTGGGAGAGA
>NW_014578837.1:37684-38363 GCF_000485595.1 Priapulus caudatus
AGAGAGAGAGAGAGAGCGGTAGAGAGAGGGTGAGGGGAGAGTCCCCTACATTAGAAGTATCGGGGGATCACGTTCCCTCCAGTAAATCAACGCGTAATAACTATTATCGAACTGTTAAAACAACCAGGAACTTTATATTTTGATGACTAAAACATGAAGAACGCTCGGTATAGATCCGTGTTTTCACGCGGGACAAAGAAGGCGGATATGTGCGTGTGTTTGTGGAGATTGCGCTAGTTCAATTTCTCAAAAAGAGGCGGTAAAATGTGGAGTAGGATGCAGCAAGTACCTGACCGTAAAAGATAAACAGCAATGAGCAACAGTTCAATCGCTTTCATTTCGCACATAAAAGAGACGAAATATATGTTTTTCTCTCGAGCACTAATTAACGTGGCCCACACGGACACGCATTGTCACGTGATCGCCGGGCCATCTAACAGCATCTACTATTGGTGCTCTGCGGGGATTTCTCTCTAGTAAGCTATGAAGGGTAGCTCGGGGTAGCTTACACTGATTGCAGACGATGTGAGGTGATGAGGGGTGCCGTGCAGGTATATACACATACCACACCTGTATGCAGGTGTAAGGTATATCAACCACACCTGTATGCAGGTGTAAGGTATATCAACCACACCTGTATGCAGGTGTAAGGTATATCAACCACACCTGTATGCAGGTG
>NW_014578837.1:38930-42942 GCF_000485595.1 Priapulus caudatus
TGTGTGTGTGTGTGTGTGTGTGTGTGTGTGTGTGTGTGTGTGTGTGTGTGTGACAGCCACAGGTGCGTGGCATCAGCCCTATAATCGGTCTGTTTGCACTTGTTGATTCGTGATTGTTTTGCCGATAGTCACAACTAATCAATATAATAGCCGCTAACCAGGCACAACTAATCGATATAATACCTGCTACCAGGCACCACTAATCGATATAATACCTGCTAACCAGGCACAACTAATCGATATAATAGCTGCTAACCAGGCACAACTAATCGATATAATTCCTGCTAACCAGGCATAACTTACTGATATAAAAGCCGCCATTAACCAAGTACAAGTAGTCAATATAATACCTGCTAACCAGGCACAACTTATTGATATAAACGCCACCATTAATCAGGCACATATTCTCGATATAATAGCTGCTAACTAGGCATAACTTAATTACTGATATAAAAGCCGCCGTTAACCAGGCACAACAAGTAGATATAATAGCTGCTAACCAGGCACAACTCATCGATGACAGTTGCTCTCTCTGTATTTCGACATGTTGGAACCTCAGGAATCATCTTGTGTATTCGTGGTAGGTGTATAGGAGGTACTAGAGCTTGCCGGGGTTGTAGAGATGTAGAGAGTAGTGCATCGTAGTCAGTTTCCCAGTGAGATAGAGTCGGAAGCCGTTGATCCGGTCTATGTCATTACAATATGTGACCCGTCATTTGATGATGTGTGACCCATCATTTGATGATATGTGACGCGTCATTTGATGATGTGTGACGCGTCATTTGATGATGTGTGACGCATCATTTGATGATGTGTGACGCGTCATTTGATGATGTGTGACCCATCATTTGATGATATGTGACGCGTCATTTGATGATGTGTGACGCGTCATTTGATGATGTGTGACGCGTCATTTGATGATGTGTGACGCATCATTTGATGATGTGTGACGCGTCATTTGATGATGTGTGACGCGTCATTTGATGATGTGTGACGCGTCATTTGATGATGTGCGACGCGTCATTTGATGATATGTGACCCGTCATATCGAACCAGCTCTTAAGTCGCACGGCCAAGTATGCATACATGATATAGTACGGTGACTGAATTTTGTGAAAAAATGGGTTTATAAAAACTTTATCTCTCTGATCCAGTGACGAAATTAATAAATAATAATCCTAAAATGTGTTTTGGAGCACTTTTATGAACACTACCATTTGCTGGATGCCTCATTTTCTGAGAAAAAGTTATTATATGCTCAGCAGACGAGTAAATCCCGGTGAACAAGCCGTTCGCATGATCGGATGACGGAGGAGGAGATAGGAGGAATGGAGTGAGGGAGGAGGAGGAGGGCTAGGAGGCAGGACGGAGGAGGAGGTAGGCAGGAGGAGGAGGAGGAGGAGTGAGAGGGGGAGGAGGCGGGATGGAGCGATGGAGAGAGAGGAGTGAGGAGGCAGGAGGAGGTAGGAGGAGGAGGAGCGAGAGAGGTGGAGGAGGACGAGGAGGAGTGATTGGAGGTAGGAGGAGGAGGAGGAGGCTAGGAGGAGGAGGAGGAGGAGGAGTGAGCTGGAGGAGGAGGACGGGGGAGGAGGAGGGGTGAGGAGGATGAGGAGGAGGAGGTAGGAGGAAGAGGAGGAGGCAGCGAGGGAGGAGGAGGAGGAGGAGGAGGAGGCAGGAGGAGGAGAGGCAGGAGTGCAGGAGGAGAGGAGGAGGCAGGAGGGAGAGATTGGCCAGGTAGGAGGAGAGTAGGAGGAGGAGGAGGAGGAGGAGGAGGAGGAGGGTGCGCATAGGAGGATGTTGGTGGTTTGGTGTTATGATCTCTGTACGGCCTTATGCTCCCATCGGAGGACCATAGAGTATAAGCTATAGTTATGATCGGTTGATGGAATGCATTATTGCCTGACATTACGATGTAGAAGAGAGATAGAGAGATCGCCACGTCGATCGAGATGAGAGAGTGATAGATAGAGCAGAGGAGAATCGAGAAGAGAGGAGAGAGAGAGAGATACGAGAAGAGAGATGCTCAGGTGAAACTGAGAGAGCAGTACGATGATGAGATGAGCTGTGAAAAGAGACAGAGAAAAAAGATGGAGAGAGAGAGAGGATGAACGAGAGCTGGCGAGAGCGGCGACCAACGTTCGCTCACGCCGGAAAGCGATTTAGAGCACGAGGAGAGAGGAGGATCTGAGACGACAAGAGGAGAACGAGAGTGGAAGAGAGGGGACCGAAGGCCGAGAGGGAAATGAGAGAGACGAGGAGCATGAGAGAGAGAGAGATGAGAAGGCAAAGATGGAGAAGAGCGGAGAGAGAGAGAGAGAGAGATGTGCGATGCGGTAAGCGATGAAGCGAGCCGAGCTGAGAGCGATAGATGAGCGATGAGAGAGAGAGAGAGAGAGATGCTGATGAGAGAGAGAGAGAGATGAGAGAGAGATGAGAGCGCGAGGAGAGAGAGAGAGACGGTACGAGAGAGAGAGGCAGAGATGACGGCAGCATGCGAGATGAGAGCGAGAGAGAGAGAGAGAGAGCAGAGAGAGACGGAGAGCGAGAGAGAGAGAGATGACGGAGAGCGAGAGAGAGGCTACAATCAGGGCGAGAGATACATATGATATTATAGCTGGTTCTTGCGAACAGCACAAAAACCGTATTAATTTTCACTTACGGCCACACATCGGGGCTTGTTCTCTAACCTTGGGGCCTGTGCTTAATCACTCTTTTCTCCATCGCTCTCTCTCTCTCTCTCTCGTCTCTTCTCTCTTCTCGCTTATCTATCGTCTTCTCTCTCTCTCTCTCTTACTCTCCTCACACACACACTTAATTACTCTCGCTTCGCCGCTCTCTCTCTCTTTCTCCTCTCTCTCTCTTCTTCTCTCACACACACACCACACAGCACTACACTTTACTGCTCGCTCCGCGCGCGCTCTCTCTCTCCTCTCTTCTCTCTCTTCTTCTTCTCCTCTCACACACTCTCTCTATCTCTCTCGTCTCATCGCGCGGCTTCTCTCTCTCATCTCTCTCTCCACATCCTCTCCCTCTCTTACTTCTCTTCTTCTTCTCTCCTCTCTCTTCTCTTCTCCAATACTCTCCTCTACTCTCTCTCTCTCTCTCTCTGCCATTCAGAACCCTCTCTCTCCCTCCCTGTCCTTCCCTCTCCCCTCTATCCCTTCGCATTCTCGCCGCACTAACGCGATCACGCTCTCCTCATATTACCTGTTCTGAGATATTAACGTGACTCCAGCGCACGCACGCACGCGAGTTGTACAGTATATAGTAACCCTGTAACATCACATATATCCCGATTTGCCGTCATCATCATCATCACGGCAGTAGCAGACGCGTAACGCGTGCCGCCTTGACCCAAATATGCGATATTTTTGGGCCGTTTCTGTCATGCAAGGACCTGTGTAGCCTAGAGCCGTTGTCGGCACTATATTTGATGCTCTCTGTCGGGGTTCAGTGATGACGTCACCGTCCACGTGCGCATGCGCTACCTGCATGTAACACGGAAGGAGGGATAATCTAATTTTCATCATTCTTCGTCATTTATCTATTATTATTATATTTTTTATTAGTTAAAATTTTGTATATCTGTTATAATTATATTTTTCCTATAATTATTACCTGCGCATATTCATAATAATATATTATTAACATATTATTATATAATTAATATATTATAACATATTCATTATAACGGCATCCTTTCATATTCAATCTTTCACTTTTTCAAAGCAAAAGCGTTTTTTCGTCTTTGTTATTTTAATTACTTCGGTTGATTCAGGCGCCATCTATCGTCACATCCACCAACCTAGCTATAGAGTAATGGCAGCACGTACACTGCGGTGGACATCTATATAATGTATTTGTCATCATCATAAATCATAAATGTCAGTCGTCATGAATGCACCCGGTCCATCCGGTGGTCCGAAGCCAGCTGTATGAGCTACATGGTAGCAGGCGGCCCTCCCCCCGCCTATACACACACACACACACACACACACACACACACACACAC
>NW_014578837.1:44389-46249 GCF_000485595.1 Priapulus caudatus
CTCTCTCTCTCTCTCTCTCTCTCTCTCTCTCTCTCTCTCTCTCTCTCTCTCTCTCTCTCTCTCTCTCTCTCTCTCTCTCTCTCTCTCTCTCTCTATCTCTCTCTCCATCTCTCTCTCTCACGTGCCTACCTCGAGCCGTGAGACGTTCACGCGTGAGAGTCGTCACGCTCCGCCGCTGCCGCAGTCAGCTCTTATCTCCGCTACCCTGCTACGCCGCGCCGGCCCCCGCGCGCACGCCCCGGCAGCGCGAGAGCCGGGAGTACGCAGGGTGGAGGCACGGGGTCAGTGTCGGTGAAATCGACTTAAATACAACTTATAGTAGTTGTTGTAGTGTGAGCGGACGACGGAAGACAGCCGACGCAACGCAATATACACCTACAGGGAGGAGGAGGAACGAGACAGAGAGAGAGAGGAGAGGGAGAGAAGAAGAGGAGAGCGAGATGGGAGGAGATGAGAGCGGAGAGAGGAGAGAGAGCAGGAGAGGAGAGAGGACAGGGAGAAGAGAGACGAGAGAGAGAGAGCAGCAGAGGAGAGGAGATGGAGGAGAGCGATTTAGAGAGAGAGAGAGAGAAAGAGAAAGAGAGAAGACGGAGAGAGAGAGACAACGAGATGAGAGCGAGAGACAGATAAGGACTGCGCGAGAAAGAGAGAGAGAGAGAAGAATAGAGAGATAGACTGAGACGCGAGGAGAGCATGAGGAAATTGATGGAAGAGCGAATTGACCCTATGAGAGAAGAGAGAGAGGGCTGTAGGAGAAAGAGGAGAGGAGACGCGAAGGGGGAGGAGGAGAGAGGGGGGAGGATGACGAGAGGGGGGAGAGAGGCGGAGAGACAAGGGGAAGAGACGGAGAAAGAA
This sequence comes from Priapulus caudatus, assembly GCF_000485595.1. Lineage (NCBI taxonomy): Eukaryota > Metazoa > Priapulida > Priapulimorpha > Priapulimorphida > Priapulidae > Priapulus > Priapulus caudatus. The sequence goes on from NW_014578837.1 coordinate 45,245, forward strand.
GAAAGAGAGAGATGAGAGAGGGAGGAAATGAAAAGAGAGAAGAGAGAGAGAGAAAGAGAGGGATGAGCAGCAGAGGAGAGGAGAGACGAGAGGGAGAGGAGAGGAGAGAGACGAGAGAGGAGATGAGAGAGCGAGAGAGAGGAGAAAGACAAGGAGAGAGAGATGACTGAGGAGAGAGATGAGAGACTGAGACTGCGAAGAGAGAGGAAAGAAAGAGAGAGAAGAGAGAGCAAAGAAAGAAAGAGAGAGAGAGAGAGAGAGAGAAAGAAAAGAGAGAGAAAAACACCATTATTAGAAAACAACTCATCGGCCAGACTAAATAAACAGTATTAGCCTTTAAGCTCCTGGTTGGTCATCTCCCAGCATAATCCGCCTGACCCCGCCTGACCCCGCCTGACCCCGCCTGACTCCGCACCGCCTTTCTTTTATGACACACGTCCGCACTACTGCCGCTGTTTTTTTCTCCCCCTCTCCCCCTATCTCTCTCTATAATTATATATATACATATATATGTAAGTAGATCCATGCTGTCATTCTGCACCTATATTCGCACAATGCCGACATTGTGTCGTGACGTGAGAGGAAGTGTGGATGACCCAGTAGCCGTTTGTGTGTCCGTCCGTGCTCGCGCCGACGTCACACGGCGCCGTGGCCGGCGTCTGCCCAACATACGTCACAGAGTCACCTACCGCCATCTAGCAACGGGCCCACACAACTTCTTACAGTTTCAAAAAATTATTGAACCATGAAAAATCTAGTTGTTGAAACTGTAGCTAGCTGGTTAATTATATGTTAATTAGATCGATGAACTTATTAGGAAATTAAATTACTGCCATGCCATCGTGAAACCGGATGGACGTATTTCATAATGTACGTCAGAGGGCGCTGTTTGTAGGTACACGCTTTCAGCACATCTATGTCCATGTAATTAACCAATTATGTCATTAGTCTTTCTCTCTTTTCCTCTCTCTCTCTCTCTCTCTCTCTCTCTCTCTCTCTCTCTCT
>NW_014578837.1:50332-51630 GCF_000485595.1 Priapulus caudatus
CGAGAGAGACAGAGAGAGAGAGAGAGAGAGAGAGAGAGAGAGAGAGAGAGAGAGAGAGCGATAGTAGTGGTGGTAGCTAGCTACTGCGTCAGTTGCCTTGCGTCAGCGTCAATCTACACATATATTTGCAGACATGCTGCGTCTGACGCTGGGATTGTTCGCCGCAGCATTCTTCCTCTTCATCATCGCATTCATGACGTCATGCGTCAGCTGCCTGCGCTACTCGGCCGGATGCAGCTCCACATCGGGTACAGTCGTCCTGTTCGCCGGTAAGCACGTGGCGCCATCTACTGACGCTTTATTACTCCCGGCGTGATGTTCGTTCTTGGCAAATCTTATAAGTTTTTTTATGACAGAGCTTTCTATTCGATGTGAGCTCGTGGCGCCCTCTTGGTGCTATTCGTGTGAATACTGTGTAAATAACTACGTGTTTCTACCTTGTAACACGCATAATGTGTAAATATCTACGTGTTTCTACCTTGTAACACGCATATTGTGTAAATATCTATGTGTTTCTTCCCTCTAATACGGATACCGTGTATTATTATACATGTTTACACCCTATAACACACATACCGTACATCTATCAACGTTGTAATACCCTGTAACACACATACCATGCATCTATCAACGTTGTAATACCCTGTAACATGCATACCGTGCATCTATCAACGTTGTAATACCCTGTAACACACATACCGTGCATCTATCAACGTTGTGATACCCTGTAACACACATACCATGCATCTATCAACGTTGTAATACCCTGTAACACACATACCGTGCATCTATCAACGTTGTAATACCCTGTAACACACATACCGTGCATCTATCAACGTTGTGATACCCTGTAACACACATACCGTACATCTATCAACGTTGTAATACCATGTAACACACATACCATGCATCTATCAACGTTGTAATACCCTGTAACACACATACTGTGCATCTATCAACGTTGTAATACCCTGTAACTTACATACCGTGTATCTATCAACGTTGTAATACTCTGTAACACACATACCGTGCATCTATCAACGGTGTAATACCCTGTAACACACATACCGTGCATTTATCAACGTTGTGATACCCTGTAACACACATACCGTACATCTATCAACGTTGTAATACCCTGTAACACACATACCGTGCATCTATCAACGTTGTAATACCCTGTAACACACATACCGTACATCTATCAACGTTGTAATACCCTGTAACTCACATACCCTGCATCTATCAACGTTGTAATACCCTGTAACTCACATACCGTGCATCTATCAACGTTGTAATAC
>NW_014578837.1:52630-54185 GCF_000485595.1 Priapulus caudatus
GTAATACCCTGTAACTCACATACCGTGCATCTATCAACGTTGTAATACCCTATAACACACATACCGTACATCTATCAACGTTGTAATACCCTGTAACACACATACCGTGCATCTATCAACGTTGTGATACGCTGTAACACACATACCGTGCATCTATCAACGTTGTAATACCCTGTAACACACATACCGTGCATCTATCAACGTTGTAATACCCTGTAACACACATACCGTGCATTTATCAACGTTGTAATACCCTGTAACATGCATACCGGGTATTAATCTGAGTGGTTATACCTTGTATAAAGATCCCGTGTATCTAACAGCGTGTTAATACCCTGTTCTCTCCCGCCCCCCTCGGGCACAGCCTCCTTCTGCGTGGCAGCTATCGGTGTCTTCCATGGTTACCTACTGATGGAGGAGGACGAGAATAAAGACATCTGGCAGCCTCCGTTCGGATACAAGAGGGTGTGGAGCAACGTAAGTGTGCGATTATATCAATCAATCAATCTATCGATCAATTGATCAATCAACCAATCAATCAATCAGTTGATCGATGGATCGATCGATCAATCAATCAATCAATCGATCAATCAGTCAATCAATCAGTTGGTCGATCGATCAATCAATCAATTAGTCAATCAATCAATTAGTCGATCGATCATTTCGTGGTTCAATTACAGCAATGTTGCTGAATATTCATGTAGCATAACGATAATGAAGGGAACGATAATGATGAACAAATTCATTGTTTGACCACGTAGTGAATCTATCATAGATACGTATATCATAGTTATAGGATCGCGATCAACGAGGGAAACATATATAATAATTAGAAGTAAAAAACACCTAGACACCCATGAAGATATAGATGAAAATAATTATATAAATGTAAATATATATATATATATATATATATATATATATATATATATGNTATATATAATTATTATATTATATATTATTTATTTGTATATATATATTATATATATATATATATATATATATATATACTTTTAACAGCCCCCCTCCCATGCACCCGCTGCTATCTCCGCATGTGTTAGAAAGATTATTTATTGATTTATTGATTATGTACCTCTAACAACCCCTCGCTGCTATCTCCGCAGTTGTTGCGTGAGAACACGACGCAGACGTACGCTTGGTCTTACATCGTCACGTGGGTCGGCATCTTCCTCGTCCTCCTCTCCGTCTTCTTCTTCTACTTCGCCGGCTGTGCGATGAAGGGAGCCAAGCGGAAGAAGGAGAAGCAAATGGTAGCAGTGACTCGCTACACCGCTCCCGCCTATGCTGCCCCCTATGAGAAGAGTCTCCCCCGCCAGGGCGGCGCCACCATGCCGCCTCCGATCTACTACGATAAGAGAGGACAGCCGGTGTATGACAGCAGGGGAACGCTGGTGTATAGCAACCAGGCTTACACCGCACCGCACTACGGGCCGTATTACTACGGCCACAAGTAAAATGGAGTGGGTTGCGCATCCTGCCCTTGTGTGTGTGTGTGTGTGTGTGTGTGTGTGTGTGTGTGTGTGTGTGTGTGTGT
>NW_014578838.1:0-8443 GCF_000485595.1 Priapulus caudatus
ATACATGCATACATGCATACATGCATACATGCATACATGCATACATGCATTTTCCTTTAAGTTTGAATTTTGAGATTTTGTGTAATATTTGTGTTATAGTCACACGACGCAGCCTGATATCTTCAATGACGTCACCTTCCTTGTGTTACACATCTGTAGCTTTGAGGAAAGCTATGTACGACTCACGCCCTACGATGCCGTGGAACTGATTAACAAGGTTTACAATGAGATAGAGAAAACAATCCGGAAGTACGATGTGTACTGTTTTAATAGCGTTGGTACGTAAAACGCCATGGAAACCGAAGTTGATTCGTAATATATATATATATATATATATATATATAATTATATATATGTATATCGTTTTTATAATTCCGTATGTAGAAATCCCGTTTTGCAGTCGACCACGCAAGTGACAATGTGTTGTCATCAGACAAAAGTCGTTTTCAACGAAAGGCATAATGTGAACTATATTAACAGAATATGTATGTACAACATTTAGGCGCTTGTTATTTCATGTTAGCGCTTTTTCATTTCATGTCTATACATTTTTAAAACACATGTCGACCAAATAAAGATACGGCGAGATGGAACCTAGAATTACACGATCATGTGTCACTATGCCGGATTTTCCAAAAATCGCAAGATGATGCGACTCATTAAAATAATTCTCTATTTATTGCGCACCTAGATTTAATCGTTATACATTCAAGCTATTTTTGCCTTCCCTTTGCTCACGCTGTCAAGACAAACTTGTAATCGAGCAATAACCAACTACTTTTGGTTATGTTATGAGAAGACTGCGGTTATATACATGCTGATGTCGTGAATTCTAGGTGGGAAATACGCTGTTGTCTCAGGATGCCCTACACGGAATTGCGATAAGCATGCCAAAGAAGTAGCCGAATTGGTCGTCGACATATTTAGAGCCACCGGGAATATTTCTGCTCCGATAATCCAAGGGAGCATAAGGCTGGCTGGTGCGATTCATACGGGTATGATCACTACGCCTGTCGTGTATGTGCACCTCAATGTCTTGAAATGTATTTTAATTTCCGAGTCCACACACGACACACAAGCACACAACACACCACAGCGACACACACAGCACACACACACACACATAACACTACTCACACACCACACACACACACCAACACACACACAACACACACACACAAAGTCACACACATAATACACACACACACAAACACACACACACCAACACTCACCACACACACACACATACACTACGCACGTACACATAACACGGATCATCTGTGTGTGTGTGTTGTGTGTCGTGTGTCGTGTGGTGCTGTTTTGTGTGTGTGTCGTGCTGTGCTGTGTGTGTGTTCGTGTGTGTATGTGTGTGTGTGTGTATGTGTGTGTGTGTGGTGTGTTCCGTGCAGTGTGTGGCTGTGTGTCGACTGTGTCGTGGTGTGTAGAGTGTGTGCCCTGATCTGTGTCTGGTGCTGTGGCTGTGTGTCGGTGCTCTCGTGTGCTGCTGTGTGGTTTGTGAGTGTGTGTGTGTGTGTTGTGTGTGTGTGTGTGTGTGTGTGTGTGTGTGTGTGTTGTTGTGTGTGTGTGTGTGTGTGTGTGTGTGTGTGTGTGTGTGCGTGCGGTAGGATAATAGGCAGTGTGAATACGTAGAGCCTTAATTGTACTTCATTGATCGGTGAGAAAAAAAACGTCGAGCACTTCCCAGCAAAATGCCCAAACGGTGTATATATGCGGCTATATACTTGAACACATCAACGTGCGTCACTATGTGTTCGTGCGCATGCACTATAGATGTTAAGCTAGCAGTATAAAACTTTATCCGCAAATGCAGACGTTATAACTCCACTTTGCTAATCTGAGGGTGCGGGTTTATCCCATTACTGGGGTCTGCGTCGGCTCGGACTATATAAAACTATGCGCACATGCGACATGCGTACGCTCATTGCATATATATATATATATATATATATAATATAGAATAACACAACTCAAGAGATAAGTTCAAATGAATGTTGTCTTGAATGAAAGAAGTTCATTGAATTTCGTTGAAAACTATAAATTTATATTTATCTTGTGTTAAATCCAAGAAATGAACTTACTACCGAAATTTTCGATCTCCCTTTGGGAAATCTTTATCAGGATGACTTAACGCAAGATAAAGATGAATGTTGTCTGTTAAATAACAGGACCAGCGATGGCGTTGGTGGTCGGTAACGGGGCACGGCGATATGAATTATTTGGCCAGACTCTTGCTGTAACTCACCTTCTGGAAGCGGCTTGCCTACGTAAGTACAGTTGCATATACTCAGGAAAGAGACTAGCCTTTAGGTTCTGCGAATACATTCTACAGTATACAGCGGAACAGATGTACAAAACCAATTAATCACTAATGGTATGTATGACATGTCTGAGCAAAGTTTTGCTTGTGTAGAGCAACATAGGCTGTACGTTTAGAGTCGAATCGCCCTAGACAGGCCTCGTAAGATATAGATGAAACTGACGGCTATATCCTTACTTACAACGACGGTGGCGCCACTACTAGCCCACCTACTTTCAAAGTTGCGCATCGCAAGTTTTTGGCTGCAGGCTACGAGGGTGTTTCTTATATATTAATTTAAGAGGGGGAATATTGCAATATCTTAAAACAACAACTCATAGTTTCAGTTAAAACATGGACACATTTGAATGCATGATTATAAAATGTGTAGGTATATACTACTATCTCTGCACTTACTATCATCATATAACCTAAAATTTCAGAGTGTTATATCCCTTTAAAGAGAGTGCATTGCATTGGACCTGGCAACAGATATACCAACCACATGCACTTTGAACATTTCAATAATGAAATGATGGTAAGTAAACATTAAATGCCTTTACCACCGAAGTCTTAATGTTTGTCTACTCTCGTTTGCCTATTATTATTGATAATTTTCTAAAAATGCCGGTCAAACGCTCTTCTGCACACAATTCCATTGCACAAAAATGATAGTGTTTTATTGTTTTGCACAGCATTTGCGTGCACAGTTAGCATTGCATTGGCGTTGCACATCCGTTGTTTTTTGCCCGATAATTTTGTTGTTTGTGCATAGTGTAGCGATGCAAATTCATGCGAGTGAAAGTTAATTTTGGACGCTTGGATCAGAACCTCTTCGAAGAGAGTCCGAATGCACTTAGAATGATTGACACTAGAAGCCAACTGGTATTGGTAACCTTTCAGAATACATACAGTGTTATTAGCTTTAGAGGACCGTTGGAGTCATTAGCATTAGTGCTAGAGAGCATTCATAAGAGACGTGGCCAACATAATTAGCCAGTAGCAACTCCAAGAGATAGTGAAACGCATGCATAGTTCATGCAATCAGGAGTCTTGGCAGCCAGCCAGTGGGGAGGAGGATGGGTTTGGAAACGTTCCATAATGACGCAAGAGTCACCATGATCACTTGACCGATCAATGTCCGAAACCAACCAATAGGACAGATAGGCGAGAGGACCGGCCCGTGAGGGAGAACACGTGTCCACCGAAAACCCACGCCCGAGATATATATAAGGTAGAGGCGTGAGAGGCCAAGGGAAAATGTAAGGGGAGAGACGAAGGGGGAGAGATGATGGAAGATAGATGTAGGATATGGGAGGAAAGGAAGAGTGAAGGGGAAGTGATGTAGGAGAAGGGAAAGAGCAGGCACTTACGTAGTGTTGTGCTTATGTATGTCGTAACATATATATATATATATATATATATATATATATATATATATATAATATATATATATATATATATATATTAGAATAAAGTCATCTATATTATTAAACGACGCTTTCGACATTACTGTCTACGGTCATTGACCGACGGTGCAATGTGTGACATCAAAAACCTTTCTAGCATTGGGTAGCGTTAAGAAACGCTTGCTACAATAGCGGCGTCAGTGCGATGTATACTTGTGTGTTGCAGAGAAGCATTTGAACGGCATTTACAGGGAAATATCAACTATAATAGTAGGCGAAGAGAGAGTAAATAAACATTTAGACTTTGGTAGTAAATATATTTCGTGCTTATGTACTTTCATTCTATTATTGAAACGTTTCAAGTGCCTGTGATATCAATATGAGTTACCAATAAAAGCTCCTCACATCAAATAAAAAAACAGTTTCCGATTAAAAGTGCCATCTAGCTTAACAAGAGACAAGTGACGGACATCAGGGCAGCTATAGGTACCTCAAATGCCATGTACATCTATTAACCGAAATCACACACACACACACAGACACACACAGCACACACACACACGCACACACACACACACACACACACACACACACACTACACACACACACATATATATATATATATATATAATATATATCACGCACGCAAGCACACGCACACGCACACCACACGCACACGCACACGCACACGCACACGCACACGCACACGCACACGCACACGCACAGCCACACAGCACAAACACACACACACAACACACACACACAGCACACACACACACACACACTATATTTTAACATATAACGTAAAACATAATAGAAACTAGTAAAGGCCAACTTGACGTACAGATGCTCGAGAATATAATGTTATTATAAGCTGCTTGATATATATATATATATATAACGATAATCTCTCAATTTGACCTCATTGGTGACGAGAAACAAAGTATCAGATCTCAGCCCGTAAATACCTATAATGTAGGTATAATTACGTAATGTATTATGAGCTCTTGATACATATAATATATCTCTCAATTTGGCCTCATCGATGACGAGAAACGAAATAACAGATCTTATCCCGTAAATATACCTGCATGCAGGAAGCGGCAATGACAGTTTTTCCTAATTGAAACTCCTACATATCGATAGAATCACCAGATCACCGCATCCCCTGCATGGCTTTCTTCACTCGAAATAATTCAAATTTTCTTCATCAACCGCCCTAACGCACTGATGAATAACAATTCTTTCAAATCTTCTCCAATATAGAAAAATGAAATCCTTCCCGCGCCTTCATACGCATAGCGCATGGTTACATGGCGCATAGGGCGGTGCCTATCAGCCCCGCAGCTGCTTTCACAGTAAATGCTACAGTAGGGGGTTAGTCCACTGGTAGCACTGCGAGTTAACTTGACACACTCTATCTCTATTTGCTGAATGCTAAGCAGAGAAGCCGTGTGTACCATTTTTCAAGTCTTTGGTATGACCCGGCCGGCCGGCCCACCCGACCTTCCACATACGAGGCGAGCACTCAACCATTGAGCCATCGCAGTGGTGATATCTCCACTATCCCGTGTCCTTAAAAGTGAATGCTAAACTGAACATTTCTCTAAATTTTCAATTCATACAGAGTAACACACAAAAACAGAGTAGCCTAATACTGCCCAGCTTAAACGAAGATGCATTCTGCCATTACGTGACATTTCGCTCAACGTTACCCCGTCAACAACACTAATGATAATAATAATAATAATAATAATAATAATAATTAAATATCTTATTATAAATGTTCATGAAACACACATGATAAACCACATGATTAATCACAATGAAAACTAGTTCCTGGAAACTAAAAATAGCTAGTGAACCTCCATGTGTACATAATATAAATTATGCTACAATAAGATTGAAATACTATTGTAATACGACAAAAAATGTAACCGGGTCCAAGTGACAGTCACTAAATTAGTTTGAATTCTTAATTTAAACTTTTATACAAATCAATGCCAGTTAAATTGAGATTTAAGGATTTAAACATATTTTTCTTGTGAAATTGGGTCCAGAAGTCATTTATGTGGCGAAAAGTTACTCAAAAACCATTAGTTCATGTCTAAAAATACGATTTCAAAGTGCTGGGAAATCGCACCTAGAGACATATTTTATAAAATTTTACGGGGGAGGACCCCCAGATCCCCCTTTGGAGCTTCAAACTTAACGGCTTTGCCGCCATTTCTATTTGTTTCGATAGCATAAAGTTCCAGTGCTATTATCAAAAGAACCCCCACACACACACTTTTTTTTAGCTGGCTACGTCCCTGACATAGATATTCAGCATTGTTAAACACCACAAAGTAATCATATATTACACGTGCAGGCCACATCAATCACAAATTACACTTACAGGCCACACAACATGGAGACTGACTAAAAATGATAGAATGGTGGGTTATGCGCTTGACAGGGATTTCTCTATAGCTGGTAGGCTTTTCGATTATATCTATAAGGCATTGTATTTTTATTACGGTTCTATTCCAATGTCTGCTCACCTGATGAAGAGAATGTAATCTCGAAAGCTTGTTAATTAAATTTTAACCACCGCTATTCTATAATTTGACTTTGTTTATATATATATATATGTGTATATATATATAACCCCCTATTATCCCACCCACATCCGGACCCGTTCATTAACCGGCTATGGTCTCTCTAATCCTTGATATCGTCCGCGCACTGCAGATTAACTGCCTAATTACTGGTAAATGACTCGCAATGCTTGAATAAGTCTCCGCAACAAACATCAAAACACTTATCTGCCAATTTGTTACTAAAAAAGCAAATCCCGGATTACCGCTGCGTTGTGCTACTAATCACCATAAACCTAGTATTCTAGCTGCTAAAAACTACATATTTGAATCATGTGTCACAGCAACACATCAATGTGGACTGTTCGTACGACCGGGCACGTAAGATGCAACCGTACGTTTTTTATGGAAAGCCATCCCCTTCAAAAATAATTTTCAAACATTTCAAATACACAATTTTAAATCAATTTAAAACATTTCAAATTAATTAATAAAAATACAAATTACTTTATATTGTTCGAGAAATTTAAATTCAAAATTTTAAATCAATTCACAGAATAACAAATCAATTTATTAACTTGCAAATTAAATCCCAACTTTCCAAAATAATTGCCTGATGTACAAATTACATCATAGTAAAAATTCATTTTCTAAACGTACAATATATTTTCAAAATAACAAACCAATTTACTAACTTGCAATTTAATTGAGAACATGTTACATAAACTCACAAATGTTCAAATCTTGCTTCATCACCCTAACAATTGAAATTATAAGTTTTAAATTAATTTACAGAATAACGAATCAGTTCACTAAGTTTGAAATTAATTTATTACTTTCAACATTAATCACTAGAAATGCGAATCTATCTGTTGGTTTCAGAATTATTAGGTAACAAACGACAAATGTATAGCTTAAATTACAAATTAATCATACAGCTTTCAAAACATATGTAAACGTTTACAATCAAAGAGCTCATTTAACAATCAATTTATCAAACTTCCAATCTATTCAAGTCCTCTGAAATCAGTTACTAACGTTTACAATTTGCCGCCCACTCTGTTGTTTCCGGTCCGTGTGCAAAACTATTCAGGAAACTTCGAATCAATTCATAGGACTTGCAATCTATGCGCTACACTTTCCTAACCAGCTAACTACAAACCAAACTTCAAATCAATTCATTCTAAAAGTGCCCGGATGCTTCAGCTCGGATGGATACGCTATTGGAGCTTTCGAGGATTCGATTTTTACCACCCTGCGGGAAGCGAGGTACTGGTTACTTTGGTAGTAAATAGATTTCGTATTTATTTAGCATTATATTTTATTGAAACGCTCCAAGTGCCTGTGGTCTACAGCAGCTGCTGTAAACAAACACATCTTTCCCGCAGGCGTGATATTTTTTTCTAGGATAATCACGAACATAGGGCTCTAGTGAGCGCTGCCATTGGTCGATACAAATCAGGTGCCTCAAACTCCTGTTTTATGGTGCATTGTGACCCTAACCATAACCCTATTAAAAAAAATTGTTGTAAATAAATCATGTAAATATTTGCGTTAATTGGAAAAAAAATAGTTAAATGAAATAAAGATAGAAAAATACAGAAAACAGAAAAATAATTTAAAAAAAGATAGGATTCGATCCAACGACCTTTCAGCCCTGACGTCCGTGCTCTACGCGGTCGGCTATTCAGGATTAATATGATTATTAATTATGGATGTGCCATGAATATTACCACATTGTGGCGTCATTGAGCGACGAAGCAAGCTCAACCAATGGCAGCCCTCACTAGAGCCCTATGTTCTTGATTATCCTAAGAAAAAAAATTACGCCTGCGGAAAAGATGTTTGTTTACAGCAGCTGCTGTAGACCACAGGCACTTGGAGCGTTTCAATAAAATATAATGAAAAATAAATACGAAATCTATTTACTACCAAAGTAACCAGTACCACGTTCCCGCAGGGTGGTAAAAATCGGATCCCAATAGCGTAAGTCCATCGAGCGCTGAAGCATCCGGCAGCTTTTAGAATGAATTGATTTGAAGTTTGGTTTGTCAGTTGGCTGCGCATTCGTGAAAATGTGTAGTGAATAGATTGCAGAGTCGTTTATGAAATTGATTCGAAGGTTGCTGAATAGTTTT
>NW_014578838.1:10667-18569 GCF_000485595.1 Priapulus caudatus
ATATATATATATATATATTTACTTGAAATGTCTACGAGAAGTATGTATGTAAGTAAGTAAGTATCAACCGTTATAAACGCACGGCCTGATCGGAGGACTTACGATAGTTAGTCATTATCATGATTATAGCGCTTCTATACTACTCTAAAAAGCTATATTGTTTAGATATATTACAACCATTTGTGTTTATAGTAATGATTATTTCATATTATTTATACTAATTATTCTCCTATAATTAGTTCGTGCTATTTTTGGATACACTCAAATATTCTCGGTTGTCTCAAGAATTAAAGTAAACATTTAGTGCAACACTCCATTTGTTATGTCCAACTAAGTGTCAAAGTACCATAAGTAAAGCGGACTGAAACTTATCACTATATAATATGTAGAACAATGATTGCCGCACTTCTGCACGGGTATTGCTCTAATAAAGAGTAAAGGTTTATTGATAAATGAATCGAATCAATCTAGTTTTATTTATAGATGAGATAGATCTCTATGCTCAAGCCAAAAAATTTCATGACATTTCCAGGCCCTAATTATTTTACAACACAAATTTTGAATTTTCATGTAAAAATGGTATTTTGTATAATATTTCTCAAATACCACAGAGTATGACCGCAAAATTCTCGCCACAAGTTAAGCACAACATGCATCAAAATAGTGCGATAGAATTTTTCTTTCCGTTTTATATTTACCGAATTTTTTTTAACTGCCTAAAATTTGAGGCGTATGTTCGGATTGAAATTTTATGCAAAACAACCATAACTTACAGAAGACGGCACTTAATAACAAACCCTGATGCGCGTGTTACCATTAAAATGAGTGTAAAATCAAATTATTTCATGTTGTAATGACAGAGAAATGTCCATTTTTACATCGACTACTGTGGCAAAAATTGAAATGGAGAAACCAGCGTTTTTCTACTTTTCACAATGATCGACCGCCTGTGTGCAAAATGAGTAAACGTATCTAAAACATCTGCTGTTAGTACTTAATTGCGACATATTCATGATTAACTGAAACCAATAAATTGGTCAAATGTTCTGTGCACCACGAGAAATTTTTAGAAATTACGAGTTCACCGTTGTCCACTTCGGATGTTGTGTGCTTATAAATGTCATGTGAATGGGATTTGACATTACGAGAAATTAAGCGCTACGTGTCGGTGTTAGGTTTTAGAGGAAATTCTTTAGCCCGCGGTATTGCTTTATGTTCGTCGGTGAGTTGGGTGTGCTGTATACAGATCTCATTTCACGCTTCGTTTGAATCATACACCAATGCATTTTTTCAGTAGGTATTTTAGTTGAGAGTTTTTGGGTGGAGAAAGTGGTGTTGTGTTGTGCGTAGGCTCAAGGCAAACTATACCTACCTAATGATAGCAATGGACGAACATAACAAACCATCATTTTTTCTTATTAATGCGTATTGCAGTCATGGATCATAGTGACAAAGCGTGTCATCACACTAAAGAAAATTATCTTGTAATTGCGGTGCTATTGTATCCTGCTTTACCCAGCCACGCGATATGGCAAGCGCGTGAGATCGAATATAGATACGGAAACTGAGGGCGTCTGGAGGGCCAACGACAATGGTCTTTTTTCAATCAACATAAATATGTTAGTAAATTTGTCTCTGTGAATACTTTAGCTAGACATTTACGTTATTAAGTAGCGTATTGTGTATTAAGTAGTGTTATTATAAGTAGCGTATTGTGTATTAAGTAGTGTTATAAGTAGCGTTATTAAGTAGTGTATTGTGAAAATAAGTAAAATAAAGTACCTTTATTGTGATCTTATGTTACGAAATCTTGTAGAGATTTTTGGTTTTCAGTGCAAGACGTTGAAGCACGCCCGTATACAGAAAGTAAACCATGCAGATTTTCTAACACTGATTGTAGAGACATATCTGTTCAAATTAGATTTGAACAAGTATTTATGTAAACGCGAAAACGCGTATACACAGCTTTATATATTATTTACACATCTACATTAACATACAGTCATTGTACACTGATTTGGTGCCGGAAAATAGTTAATTACTGTCATTTCATTGTGTTGTGGCACACCTAACACTATCAGTAGAAAAATATCTTAACGCTGCTGGTTGCATTTTACGCTAACACTAAACTTACCCGTACCGCGTGACAATTGATTTTATCGTTTAGGAGGTAATTCCAAAGAGTTATGTATTGGCTACTGAAAACATGCCGCATTTGAATTTTTGGCACCCCCATTTGCAAAGCTAGGGCGCTAGATCATTCATCTCAACCTTGAAGTCGATTACGACGGCTCCTTATACGGGGCACGCAACAGTAGGCCTAGTCTTGCACCAATTCATCACCCTTGAACTATTTCGTCTGTGGATAAGCCCTGCTTTTGAATTTTTATGTGTGAAAAAAATTTGGCATTAGAGTACACTAGTTTGCATTATGCACGTAAGTTAATTAGATGCCTCGCAGATTGCTGGAATGCATGATAAGTAATTTTCATATTTAAAAAGCATAAGTAAGAAAGCACACGTAAGAAAGCACATAGTAAGATTGGTATTGTCATGTAAAATGTCATTCTGTCGTGCTTATTTTATATTCGCCTATTAAGCAAATGCATCACAACGCCGCTCTCCTGCGGTGTTGTCAACTGCAGCAATCGGTATCAGAGAGAGCCACACAGCTTTTTTAGGCTGCCTAGCGATCACAACATAAGGTACAGTAAAAACCCGCGTATAAGAACATAGATTTTAAGAACCTGTTAGGCTAAAATTTCCCATTTAGATCCTTTACATAAAACCTGTTTTAGGCTAAGATTTTAAAGTAGGTTCTTAATTTCCTATGCAGATGAAGACTTAAAAAAAAACACAGGTAAAATAAAAAAGACGAGCTCAACAATACCGATGAATGTGCCAGCACCTTTTTTTGGCATGCATCTTTTTGCATATTGTTTTGTTTCCTTGGATACATACTGTATCATACAGTATGGTAAGCACTGAAAAACTTGCACTGTAGCCCATCATGGGTATTAATTAGCAAAATTGCAGTCCTTGTAAGAAATTTGATACACAATTTGAATCAAGTATAAGCTTATACATATTAAAAGTAGAAACAATTAAGAACCTATTTAAGAACCTTTTGAGCCTCATTTTTCAGTAAGCACCATTTATATAAGAACATATTGAGGCTAACTTGGAAAAATCTATGTTCTTATACGCGGGTTTTTACTGTAAAGTGACGAGAGACCAGGCGGACCACAGACGCTTGAAGCATTTTCAATAAAAAAGCAATGCTGAATAAACACGAAATGTATTTACTACCAATGTTTTAATGTTTCTCTACTCTCTTTCGCCTAGTATTGCCGATAATTACCTGTAAATGCCGCCGTCAAATGCTCCTCTGCAACACACAGGTACACCGCACGCACGGCGCACGCACGGCGCACGCCGCTACACATTTACACTTGTAATTTTATATACATAATGCCATATCGCCGGTATCCAGTAGGCAGCTGTTTGAGTGGGGGTGATGATTTCTCTTGCATGTGCAGCATACTCGATCTTCATAAAATAGCACCGAGACAACATGTGAACAGAATGCACCAAGCCCGGCTTTACAATTAGTGTGCTAGCTGACATGATGCCTGTCCCATTTATCTCATCGTGACTCATGCACGAATAGAGAGATTGTATAATCAGAGACTGGGAGTGCATATAAGACGTGTATATAAGACGTGCTCGGATAACGTAGATGGGACTCTCACTGTTCACATGTTAGATGTAGACTGATACACCACTAACCCAACCGCAGAACAGTCGATCGTAGACATCCAGGCTTTTGTGGTTCTGAAAGTCCTTGAGAGTATAAAATGGACTCGGCTAGAATGTTAGGTAATCAATTCACGAGATCCTAATAAGTACGTGGTAGGCACAATTAGTGGTCCTCGCTCCATTCTCGTAAGGGTGTCGATTCCCAATGCACGCAAATTTCTCGAGATAGCGTGCTTTGGCTACGTTGTATAGTGAATCAAAGTACTTGTCCACACTACGTACACTTCAGAGATCTTAAGACAGTTGGCAAATGTGCATACACCAGATGTTATAAAACGCTGCGTTTGATAGCTAGTATATGCAGTAAAATTGGTGAAATTTCTGAACACTCGCGATGTAAACAAACTCAAGTCCATGAACATATGTTGCGTGCAATCTCGCGACGCTAATAAGCCCTGCGACACCTGACCTGTGTAATCTCATTGAACTCTAGCTGAGCACCCCAACTTGCGCTGATAAACCTGTCCCGAAAAATCGGGATCCACCTGCTACTAATATCTATTGCAATAATAACACTATACTATATAGCTAATGTAAAATCGTTGATTGTGCAGATCGGCAGATTATATAGACTCTCGCGGCTCTTATAGTTACTCGATGGATGCATATATGGACCCATCGAGTAACTAAGCCGAGAGGTGGGAGCGGGTACCAGTCTACAGATTACACGCCACACATGTTCGCTCTGTTTGTAACCGCGGTATGGCCGGCGGCAAGGGATTGTAGGTAATAGTGCTATTTTTAGTCCAAGACGCGGAGCCTTCAGCGGATCAACATCAGGATCAACATCTCCTTTCGGCAACGCTTCTCTAGTATCCCGTCTCATCTGGTTATTGTTGGTTTAGTAATAACATGGGACGTATGTCGTATATATATACGTAGCCCTACCGCGCACCCTAACGATTACAGACAATTGCGCGTTAATATGTCACTAATAGTAGAAGCTGCGAGGAGAAATTAACTGGTTCGGATTGTGGGGCGTCCGGGTGCTTTTAAGAAGCGTATAAATAGACGCTCGGGGAGACGGAAGATAGACACAGAGTTACGGAGGTTACCTACGAGGAGACGTACGTGAGTCATTCAAGATGTAGCGACGGAAACAGGGATGACGGGACCTAGCTAGGTTGCCGTATGCATGTAGGCCTATGTATATATATATGTTGTACGTGATCGTAGTTACTAATAAAGTCATAGTTCAACAACGAAGCTGCGACTACGTCATATCTACTGGTGGTTACAAGACACTGCATGCTACTCTATCTGCTACAATCTGCTATTTGCTACAATCTATACCATTTGCTGACGAAACAACGCTGCGCTACTCTACTATATGGGGCGCCAAGTGTCGCATGACTAATTTCGTTACGAAATCAATGATTTAATTTCTAACGAAATCAAGTCTACAAAGTGATTTCGTTACGAAACCAACTACTGCGAGTAAATATTAGTGACGAAATCAGCTACTGCGAGTGATTTCGTGACAAAATCAGCTACTGCCAGTGATTTCGTTACGAAATCATATGCTACACTTGGCCAAGTGTCGCATATGACTTGATTTCGTTACAAAATTATTGATTTCGTAACGAAATCAAGTCTACAAAGTGATTTCGTTACGAAATCAACTACTGCGAGTGATTTCGTGACGAAATCAGCTACTGCGAGTTATTTCATTACAAAATCAGCTACTGCAAGTTATTTCGTTACGAAATCATGCTACACTTGGCGCGCCGGCGCGCCAGGTGTCGCATGACTTGATTTTGTTACAAAATTATTGATTTCGTAACGAAATCAAGTCTACAAAGTGATTTCGTTACGAAATCAACTACTGCGAGTGATTTCGTGACGAAATCAGCTACTGCGAATTATTTCATTACGAAATCAGCTACTGCGCGAGTTATTTCGTTACGAAATCATGCGACACTTGGCGCGCCGGTGACACTCTACCCCTCTTACTAATAACCGGCCAAAGTAAAAATAATTTTGCGCCGTGATTTCTTTCCATAATTTAATTTTTAAATTTAATTTTGTTTTTAATTCAATTTTAATTAAAAAAAATTTAATTTAATTTTTGATTATTTTTTTTAAATTTAATTTTTAATGCATTTTTTTTAATTTAATTTTTTTAAATTTTAAATTATTCACGACCAACGACCGATAGGACCAACGTGTCCTACGGTGCAGATACTAATAATGTAACGCTGCAAAGCGTTACAGGCTAGTAGAGCCACTAATTCCCCCCCCCCTGCCGACGTAGTACGGAGGAAATAGCGCATAGATATTACACGCGGCAATATGCCCCGCCTATAGGGGCCCAATTAGTGTAAAGCAATATCTACATAGATATCACTTGCGGCTAGATATTGTGCCCCGCATATAGGGGCCCAATTAGTGTAAAGCAATATCTACATAGTGCAGCGGCTTTATATCTCGATGTTAACGCGAAGGCATGGCGCATGCCTCGCGCATACGCCGATGCCAAGCCGGTTTAGTGACCTGAATCGGTTTATAATTGGCTTGTTGATGCCGCAGGTCGAGCGTCCTAGTGACTGAATCGGTTTAATAATTGGCTTGTTGACGCCGATGCCGAGCCGTCCTAGTGACCTCAATCGGTTTATAATTGGCCTGTTGACACCGATGCGGCTACCGGTGGATGCATCACGCATGCGCGCGCGGGAGTGCCTGTAAGTATAAAAGCGCGGAGCGCGGGCGGAATCGAGGAGATTAGACGGCTCCTCGTCTGAACGCAAGCGTCAGACGAGGAGGGGAGGAGAAACTCCCGACTGCTGCTCCTCGTCCGAACGTAAGGGTCAGACGAGGAGTAGGAGATAGACGGGAGAACTCCGCTCAGCAACCGGGCTACTAGCAGGCACGACCGAGGCATTGTAAACTTCACCAAATAAAAGCGTTCTAGTCATGGTAAACATCTGACGTCTATTCTTATCTATGTATTTTGGCTTCACATACATTCTACTTCATTAACTTAAAACAGTAACGTTAAAACGTGCGTTACATTTGGTGCGTGTGAGAGCGTTCGAACCTGGTTGCGCGGCTACTCCCACGGTGCTATCTAACTATACGATCACGCGCCGCCTCATCAACAATAGCATCGTGTCATCATCAACCTCATCGCAGACGATCTCATAACACCGCCGTACGATCGGCCGGGTGAGTGAAACTAGCCTTTGCCGGTTTAGATCTAAGTCTCATTATCTTTAAGTTGCCCATTGTCGTGTTAGACCATGTAATTCATTACTGTCGTCGATTTCTGACGTATGCGCGTCCTGTACAAATGTTGCGGTCATCGCGCTACGTGCATTAGTTATCGCACACCTTCGCACATACCAAGACGGCTCCACGGTCTGATAACTGATATCATAGTTGCTCGAATAACCCACCCCTATTCCCTAACCACCCGCCTGCATGGCGACAGATTATTTCACTCTCGCATTGTAAGCGAGACCGGCTCATCGAATTTCAACGGCTGAAACACAGAGCCGCCTAGCCCACAATTTTTTTAGACAGAGACACGCACAGAGACTATTGCTTCATTGCAACCCTGCTATGCCAGCTGACGCTATCGACCTTGTCGCTGACAAGGTCGTACTTGAGTCATCTCTGGTGGCACGACGACAAGGACGTAGTGACCCCTACGACATGACAGAACCTATGGACGTTAATACGATACAACGCCCAACCCCATCCGACCTTATTACAGAAGTGCGCAGCATGCGCACGTTAATTTCACAGTCCGCGCCACAGGTCCTGCCACCCTTCATGAATCAGTCATCGTTCATGCGGCTGGACGATTACGGCCATTACGGCTATGCCATTACGACCATGCGGCCATAACGGACGAGGCGGCCATTACAACGCTTAAGCGGACGCGCTTTCTCGTTTACTTCTGACGCGCCTACGCCCATGTCACCTCAATAACTCACCAATCGTCCACCACCCTCATCACCGCTTGGCAGTATGGCCTCACAACCCATACACCAAGTGGTACTGTCATCACTCGACGCTGAGGCCTCACAACCCTCACGCCGAGTAGGCCTCGCCAACATTACGCTTCATCACGAACCGCTC
>NW_014578838.1:23679-25984 GCF_000485595.1 Priapulus caudatus
CGCTATCCATCTATCAACACGCACGCACACACGCGCTCACGCACCCACGTCGCACACACGCGCGCACGCACACACGCGCTCACGCACCCACGTCGCACACACGCGCGCACGCACACACGCGCTCACGCACCCCCGTCACACACACGCACTCACGCACCCACGTCGCACACACGAGCTCACGCACACACGTCACACACACGCGCTCACGCACACACGATAAAAAATTCGTCAGCCCCTGAGGTCTTTGCCCCCCCCCAATCCAAAACTGCTTCCAGCGCGCCTGAGGGCCACTACAGGATTTTTGGGGGCTCGTCCGGAATTTTCGCATGCAATAGTAGCAGAAAAAAGCAATAACAGAATGAAATTGTTATAGTCTAGTATAGTAATGTATAGCTTAGTAGCGAGGCTGAGAAATTGCTTCACTCCCAGCCCAGTACGTATAGAACCTGTACGAACGCAGCAGCCAGCGGGCGAGCGTGATGCGTTATCACGCGCGGGACAGCTGAGCGAGGCGGCGCACGAAGTCATTGCACGAGGGGGAGCAGGATCACCGCTGATATTCGATACATTCGCGGATCTACACTCTAACGGTACCGGCACATGCAGGTGGGAGGAGAGCACTAGACGCTACCGGACAGGAAAGCCCGATAGAAAACGAGGAGCCGCTCTACACAACCCCGCATCATGCAAGAGGGACTAGGGAGAGCCTCGAAGTAAACTGGGGTAGCCCAGTCAGTCAACGAAGCAGATCTAGTCCGAAATTCACGCGATATTTTTGGGCAGGCTCAGAAGAGGACGGCGATGAAACTCCGCATGTAGGCGGACAAGCAATGCCTGCTTCCAGCAACATGTCACGCAAGACGAAGAAAGAAGAGTCGGATACAGCCGGGCGGAATGACGATATATCTGCCTATCCTAACGACGTGGAAGAGCAGCGCACACGCATGGAGGACGACTCCCGCCCGACAATGCCACGTCATAGCAGCACACCTAGAAAAGAACGGAAGGCGCCAACATTTCGGAAAGGAGACGGAACTGCTTCAAAACAGTTCCTGGTTAAATTTGTCATGACGGCTACCTACAACAACTGGACAGAGGAGACATGGGGCATAGAGCTGGAATTATGTCTGGAAGTCGAAGCATTGGAAGCCATGATTGAAATGTCTCGATCACAGCGAACCAGCTATGCGCAGGTTGTTTCTTGTCTGCAACGAAGATTCGATCCCGCAAAGCGGAAGAACGTACATCGAAGCGAGTTACGCAACAGGAACCGGAGAGGGGAAGAAACTAATGAGAAATACGGAGCCGTCGTGCGACAGCTGTTTAATCGCGCATACCCGGGAATGATCGGTCATCAATTTGAGGAGATCCTGATCAATAAGTACCTGGAAGGTCTGGGAGATACGGAGATTCAGCGCTATGTACTCCTTCAACAGCCGAACACAATGGATGAAGCTATAACCCGCGTAGCCCTGTTCGAAGCAGTAACAAGAGAAACAGTGCATAGCAGGAAGCCGCCACCAGACAGGAGTTATCATGCACGAGCTGTGGTACAGCCAACAGCTCAAACATCAAGCCTGCTTAACCAACTGCGAGATGAGGTACGGAATCTAAAGCAAGAAATGCGTAAGATGAGGGGTGAAACCGAGAGTCAGAGGAGGCCGCGTGAAAGCAGTGGTTGGAGAAAAGGTCAAGGATCAGGTCAAGGCACGCCATACCTACCTATGAGAGGAATGGCAAGGTCATCGCAGGACATGGCGCCAATGAGAAACATTGAGTGTTATTACTGCAGAAGGAACGGACATATGCAGAGCGCCAATCCGCAGAGATTGCATGACAAGGATATAAAGAAATCCACACTACCAAATGCCACAAGAATGCGAGATCAAGAATCATTAAACTAGGAAGAACCAAGCATAGGGTCGGTGACCTGGTCCATCACAAGGCGGAGAGAGGTAAAATAAAATAAAGTAAAAGTAAAATAAAAGTAAGAAATCAATCACGGCAGAACAGGAGCGAATATCAACAGTCTCAATATCACCCGTACAGTGTCATCCTAGCTGGATGGTGCCTGTAAAGGAGGAGGAATGTTTAAAGAGACAGTAGCCTCTAGGATTTTACTGCATACAACTGTACTTACTGTATAACAAATCGTCTATACCCACAGTTACCGATACTAATTTAATTGTTATAATTAATTACACATCAACGCCTACGCAAATTTGAACGGCGCCATTGACACCGCGACCGTGCTGCCCACCGAAAAAGTTGCGTATTTGACAATTTATTTTGGCACGTTACAGAC
>NW_014578838.1:26345-38774 GCF_000485595.1 Priapulus caudatus
TAGAACCTAAAGTAAACTCTACCTTTAAGGAAATCCCTCGTGGACAGTGGACCAAGTTCTACACTGTTGAATTGCGACAGGTTCGACAAATTAGAGTCAATGAAGGAGCACAAGATGAAGGGGTTGTCAGTGCTGGCGGAAGGGACTGTACCAGACAGTGAGAAGAGAAGAGAGGAAGGGGAGGAGGAAAAGAGACTCCCCTCGGAGAATTGCCCAGATAGCAGACATGAAGTTGCGAAGAGGATCGTACCATTGGCGACAGAAACACGAGCAGACAAGGAAGAGACGGCCGTTCCGAAAGAAGAAGACGGGGAAGACAAGGTAAAGAGAAGAGATGAACCACCCAGCCGTAATGGGAGGACTGATGATTCTTCATGGAAGGATGAAGAGAAACATGGCCGCGTTTTGGTTGTGGCCGATGGAAATCAGGGGCGAACGGATCGTACAGAAAATCCTGAGGATGAGGGGGAGAACCATGGTATATGGCACCCCGAGAACATTAAGAGATTACAGGACAGGGATCCTGTCATCGACTTCTTCAAGGAATGAATAGAACCGGCGTCAGATAGGCCTGAGTTTTCTGAGATCGCATGAATGGGAGCAGAAGCAAAAGCATACTGGGGGCAATGGCACCAACTGGAAGTACACGAAAGACGATTGTATCGCCGGTGGGAGACACCAGTGACACCAATCCAGCCAATCAGTCAGCTGATAATACCTGCATAATTGAGTAAAGAAGTATTTCAACAATTGCATTATCATCGAACGGGAGGACATCAAGGTGAAAAACGACGCAAGGCTAGTATTCAGCAGAGATTCTACTGGCCTGAGTACAGGAAAGACATAGAACACCAGTGTCAATACTGTGGTACATGTGAACGACGACAACACGGTAAAGGACTGAAGAGAGCACGACTGAAACAGTGACAAATAATTGGAACAACGGAAAGAAAGCAGAGAAGAAGAACGACTATCACACGACGAGGGAAGGTAAATCGTATCCGAGGGCGGATACTAAGAGAAGTTGGGAGGAGTTGTGGAAATTTCAGGGGGGTGAAGAGTTGTGGAGATCTCAGGGGGAGGGATGACGTTATACAAACCAAAGACCAAAAAATAAAAAAATAAAAAATGTGATTAAAAAAAATTGGGCATTCACTCTACCCCTGTTACTAATAACCGTAGGACCAACGAACCGTAGGACCAACGACCCGTAGGACTATAGATCGGTTCCCGTAACATGAGTTGTCATTATTAGTAACTTACTAGTACCGGTAACACAGCTAGTTTGTCATTATTACTATATTAGCTCCTAGTAGTAACTAGTACTAGTACTAGTAGTTGTATAGTGCTAGTACTTAGTAGTACTAGTAGTAGTACGTACTAGTAATTATTGTAACATGTACTTGTAGTAATAGAAGTATTAATCGGATAACATAGAATCGGATAATAGAAGTCATAATCAGAAACATGAGAACATCACATTGGTCTCCCAAGATGGATACAGCAAGTTTAAGCGCAATTAAGTCACGCTTGCAAGGGTTACAGCTAGACTGGTACCCACCTTCACTCCGCCAAGTATCCTTGGCTACAATGAACTGTCGAGCGGGTACCAGTCTAGCTTAGCCGCCGAAGCCGTGTCCAGAAAAACTACGGGGAAATGCCATGAACATGGCCTCGTTGCGCCATCTATCGCACGCCATATGTTCTACAATAATGTCAGGGCATGAAACAGCAAAAATGCTAACTCGCTTTTCTACAGGAAAATGAAGCGCGCCGAGCAGCAAACCAACAATTTCGACTATTGGTAGGAAATGTCTATAGCTACGTGCGTAGTGAAAAGGTTTGTGGAATCGCCAGAACTGCCCAATTGAGCAATTATCCACGAATCTTGGTATACAGTAAACCTGTAAAGATTTACTCCAATCGAATGCAGCGTATTTGTGTTAGTGTGACGCTACATGGCGTTTTTCGCGCTTTGCACGAGATCCGGGCTGCCAATTGTCTAGATTATTCATCTACAATTCCAGGTCGATCCAGATCACGACCGCTCCTTAAAATTGGCACGCAAAAGCTGCGCAACAGTAGTTTTGCGCTGTCTAGCGACCAATATTACATTCAGGTTGTATTATCAATGGTGGACATTCAGCGGGACATGTTTCTGCAACTATGCACACGCGAGAAGTATTGTAGTGCGAGCAATAATATTTGTCAACATCCATAGAAAAATATCACAGCGTCTCTTATTTACTATTGAGAGAACATCTCAATAGTACTCGTGACAGGGCCTTCGTATTGTTCTTGCAGACGCCTGTGGGTCTGGCTCTAGATCGCACGATTTACGCTGTCACTTACGATTTACACTTACACTCTTACAATGGGGAAGACGAATTCATTCAACCAAAGCAGGGAGTCATTTTCGTACCGAGAGCGCGTGTGTTAGTAACGCAGAGTTCATGGGCTCTGGCGTTTTACATCAATTTTACGTCAGTTGAAACGTATTTAGGTGTACTGAAAGACGAGATGCATGTTTTACAGACGATGCCGCTACCGGGCATGGATGATTTTGAATCTAGAGAGAAGAAACAGAAAGTACGCGTTTTTTCGTATGGGCATGCAAGAGAGTAATCTTGCTAAGAGCGCTACAGCCGCTTGGCGTTCGTCCGATAGTATGTTCATTATGTACCAAACACAGCTAGGTTGGTTTGAAACCCGATTGCATGCGCTTTACGACCATGCAGTTACATGAGTTACAGTCAATCTGCTCGTCCCGAGAAAAACGCGGAATATTTAACGCTGTTGGATAGCTTTCGTCCGTTCTTTTCGGAACAGCTCAGGAAAGCGAAGTTCAGGACTTACAGGATTAATTAACGGCGATGACAATGTCTTATTCACGTATACAACAGGTTATCGATCAATCCAGGACCGTGTTAAATTATACTAAGGTACACACCGAGATGAATACTCAGGTTATGCGACAGATCATATATGACACACAGGCGATGCAATCATTATACGTATTTGTGGCATTGCGCAGTCACGATACGCGTGTTACTAGGTTTCACGGGTCTTATATGCAGATGCGTCTATAATCGCATTTATTTCTGTAGTGATATATACATTCCAGTAAACTTTGGACTGCCAGCGTAACAGTAACACGCACATAATCACGACTTCTATCTTGTCTATAGGCTTATATGCCGTTTACACACTTTTTACTATGCGTTGACGTTGTGCATCTTAGCACGCATGGCGTTGCCATACGCTACGTTATCACCACAATACGGTACTGCGCGGAGTTTTTATTCTTTACTATCTACAGGGTCGCTACATGCACTTGGCGATGCCATTGCGTGGCGTCATGCGAACGGAGAGATGTTAGGATGCTGCGCGTCCTAACGGGATCAGGGCCCGATTTAGGAGTGGGCAGAGTGGGCAGCTGCCCACGGGCCTCCACAAACCAGGGGCCTCCACATATTTAATTTAAAAAAAATGTTAAGGAAAAATATAGGCTGTCCTGAATGACATGCACGCAACCCGTATCAATTAAAACCAACCCGTTATTGTGCGCATTTTACATACGTAAGCCACAGCGGCATAACCCATATTGTATTTGTTTGTGAATGGTATAGTTAACTACAGGGGGAAACGCACCAACGGTTCAGCGTAGCCAATATTCTCTCTCTTATTGCAGTTAACTTTTTTTATTTTGCAAGGTAGCCCTATACACATGATACATCCAGTATAGTGTTGGTATGTATGAATCATACACCTCCACCCAATGAGGGTAATGCTATCCCCCGGGCGTGGAGGGAGGTGACCGCAACGTGGCAGCACTAGTGCTAGGATAGTGTTAGGATTAGGGTTAGGGTCATGGTTAGGATTAGGGTTAGGGTTAGGGTTAGGATTAGGGTTAGGATTAGGGTTAGGGTTAAGGATTGGGTTAGGGTTAGGATTAGGGTTAGGGTTAGGGTTAGGGTTTTTGCATCATGATATCTGTCCCCACACCATAGATTAATTTTTGTGGATTTTTGGATCTATATATAGCGCTCCGACATATAGATGTTTAGTGGTATGGTTATCGTTGGAGGTATTGGAGTTAGCGTTACCGGATGAGTAATCGTTTTGAAGTATACGTCAACGGTATCACGTGACCCTTTCTCCACGCCCGGGGGATAGCAACACCCCACGGGCCTCCACATGTCTAAATCGGGCCATGCACGGGATACACTGCGGACGCTTGCTACGAGAACGAAGTCTCGTTTTATTAGCCGCAGGGGAAGTGTAGCGACCAATATTACATTCAGGTTGTATTATCAAAGTGACATTTATTGGGACAATTGGACATTCGGCGGGACATGTTTATGCAACTATGCGCGTGCGAGGAGTAATATATAGCGCGAACAATAACATTCGTAAATATCCATAGAGAAATATCTGCTGCAACGAGAACAAGCTATACAGCCAGTCACAGCAAAATTGCTGCACCAAGTGGCAGTGAACCGGTTGGTCATTTTTGTGTTTGAAATGTGTTCAGATTACTGTTCAGAAATTCGCATCATAGAGCTGGCAAAAGTTTCGAGCGGAGCATAGAGCATGAATCTATAGTTATTTAACATGAATAAAGTGTATGTTGTGTGTGCGAAGTAACAGTGTGAGTATTTTTTTATTAATTTCGGTTCGATGCTTATTCAGGACTTACGCCTACTCTACTGTTGTTCACCACCTATATGAGGCTCATATGAGCAGGAGGAGATTAGGAGAACGCCCCTAATGTGGAGATTTCAGGAGGGGGGTGAAGAGTTGTGGAGATTTCAGGGGGGGGGATGACGTTATACAAACCAAAGACCAGTTCAACAGCGACAGGGATAAAAAGTTTACTGGCGGCAGGTAAAATGTTTTTACCAACGACACAGACAAGCGTGGGGGAGGGGGTCCCATAAACATGAATAATGATGTGGGAGGTCAGGGAGTTCCGCCCTCACGTACACGCGCCGGGCGAGAGAGTGGCGCCAGCCGAGCACGTGGCAGACAAGGGGGTGCGACGCTCGTGCGTATACTGAACCAAGGGGGTTGCATCACCTGTACACGTGTTAAGCGAGGAGGGTGACAACGGCCAGGCACCCGGGGCACGGGACAGGAAGGCGCCGCCTGGATCCTACTTCACCGCAGACTCCTATATAAGACATATAAGCAGCCAAGATCCAATGGTAAAATCAGTCGGTCTTCGGACGGCCACGAACGAACGAGTCAACGGGTCGGTCTTCGGACGGCCACGAACGAACGAACGAACGAACGAACGAGCGAACGAACGAGCAAACGAGCGAACGAACGAACGAACGAACGAACGAGCGAACGAACGAACGAACGAGCAAACGAGCGAACGAACGAGCGAACGAACGAACGAACGATCACGCTCGAGCCAGAGCGCACACACACCATCGGAGGGAGAGCCTCGCACAAGCAGGACGACGCCCGAGAAGGTATATCCTATACTAAGGGAAGGGCGCGGAGCTATAGCCTACACACGACGGGGAGACACACTGCCCACCCACGGCCCCACACCAGAACTCGCGCCGGAGCCGCGGAGCACACGACTGGGAGAGACAGAGACGGCTACAATATTAACCATAGAATAGCTAAGGAAGTTAAACGTGTAATCACCTAACGAGTAACGTAAACGTGACACGAGCAATATATATTATATCAGGAGCGTATAATGACAAATTTGTCATTATACGCTCCTGATTATATATATCTATATATCTATACGCTATAGGGCTATTTGAGAATACGTGCAGTGTAACGTTATTCTGTTATTCGTAATGTGATGAATATAAACCACAGCCAGTTGTATAAAACTAATCTAAGACTTGCGTTATTTTACTCGCCGGTTTCCTGGCTACTGGCGTCACCGGCGATCCTACCTTCGCGATCCGACACAAATAAATTACACGTGGCTAACGCACGCAGCACTAAAAATCCGCGTGTGGCCACCCGCTAGGGCCACTGCAAGGCGCCGGGAAGTGGGGGGGCAAAAGGGGGCGGCCGCCCTCTCCAATCCAAAAAGTGGGGGGGAAACGCAGAAAAGCCTCCACAAAAGAAGGTTGAAAGAAATGAAATAAAAAATGTATGAGCTAAGACTTGTTAAATTCAGAGCGTTCAAAGACTAATTTAACATCCATTTAAGCTTTTTGCTGCCGCTTTTGCGTGATTGACGCTCACGTTCGCACACAACAGCGCTCACGCACACAGCACCCGCACATACGCGCTCAACGCGCGCCACCCACGTCGCACACACGCGCTCGAACGCACACGAACGCCGCTACATACGCGCTCATTGGCACACGACGCGTTCACGCACCCACAGTCGCACACAGAACCGCTCACGCACCGTACGCCGCACATACGGCGCTCACGGACGGGGGTGCACGCCAAGTCCGCACACACGCGCTCACAGGCACTTACACGCCCGCACATAAACGCGCTCACCACGAGCCAGACGGTCGCAGCAACCGCTTCACGCCACACGCCGCACATTACGCGCTCAGCGCACATACGCGCTCACGCAAACGCCATCTCTGCTACTTACTTACGCGCTCTACGCCACAAACGCTCGCACACACGCGCTCGACGCACGCCACGTACCAGCACGCGTTACGCACACCACGTCGCACACACGCGCTGCACACGCAAAACGCCGCACACACGCGTCACGCACACACGCAGCACACACGCGCTCACGCACCAACGCAGACACACAACGCGCTGGCACGCACACACACGCGCTCGATCGACACACGTCACCACACGATCGGCGCTCACGCAAACACACCGGTCACACCAACACGCGCCTCACAAGCACGCACAGTCGCACACAACGCGCCTCACGCAGCACACGTCACACACACGCGCTCACGCACACACGCCGCAACGAACGCGCCACAACGCACACACGTCACACACACACGCCCCAGCACACACGCGCTTCACGGCACACCGGCCCGGGTCTGCGTCAGACGCGCTCACGCACACACCCGCACACTCCCACGGCGCTCACGCACACACGTCACCCACATGCAGCGCTCACGGCACACACGGTCGCACCACGCGCTCACTGCACAGACCCGGGCCGCGTCGGACCAGCACGGAAACGCGGCTCACCACAGCACGTCGCAGCACTGACCGGCTCCACTGCGGCACAAACGACGACAGCCACGTCAACATCACACGTGCTCACTGCAACACGCGCTCACGCCGACAGCACGTCACACATCATGCTCGCTCACGCACACGACACATAGCTACGCACACACGCGCTCACGCACACACGTCGCACACAACACGCTCCACCGCACTACGCCGCACCCACGGCGCTCACGCACACATGGCGGGGCGAGTCGCAACACACGCGCTCGACGCACACACACATCGGCACCACGACGCGCTCACGCGCACACACGCTCACAGCACACACATACGCACACAGACGCCGCACATACCGCTCTAAGCACGGACCACGTCGCACACAGACCGCGTTCGACGCAGCACACGGCCGCACACAGCGCGCTCGACGCAACGCCGACGTCAACTACACGGCGCTCACGACGCCACCCACGACGTCGCACAACCACCGCTCACAGCACACACGTCGCACACACGCGCTCACGGCCGACACGCAGGCACACACGCGCTCACGCACACACGCGCTCACGCACAGACGCCACGCACTGCACACCCGCGCTCACGGCACACTACGTCACACACAGGCGCTCACGCACACACGTCACACACACGGCCGCTTCCACGCACGCCAGCGTCGCACACCACAGCGCTCACGGGTGACCACACCACCGCGCCGCAACACAACGCGCTCACGCACACACGTCACCAACACACGACTCCGCACATCACGCGCTCACGCACAGCACGCGCCTCACGCACACACGCCGCTACACGGACGCGTCACAGCCACAGCACGGTCCACCACGCGCATCACGAACACGGTACCCCACGTCGCACACTCGCGCTCACGCACACGCGTCGGCACACGGACGCGCTCGACGCACACGAACGTCGCAGCACACGCGCATCGACGCACACACGTACACACGTCAACACACACGTGCTCCGACGCACAACACGCGCTCACGCACCACATGTCACACAACATGCGCTCACGCACACACACATGCTCACGCAGACCGCGCATCACGCACACACGTCGCACACACACGCTCAACGCACACCGGGCTAGATCTTCCGCACGCACCGCTCAAACAAGCAGCACACGTCGCACACACGCGCTCGCACCGCACGGACACACGTCACGCACGACACATCGCGCCACACGCGTCACGCACACACGTTACATTCACAAAGCGTTTCACAGCCCCCATCGCCGCACATCGCACATCACGCCCACAACACGTCACACAACATGCGCTTCGACGGCGCACATCTAACCGCGCTCACGCACACAGTACGCACATACGCGCTCACGCACAACTCACACACACCATCGCTTACGCACACAGCACCCAGCCGCGTCACGCACAGGCCACGAGTCGGCAGCACACTTTGCCGGCGCCCCGACGCGCGCTCTACGCAACACACGTCACACCACTCGCCGCTCAACGCAGCCCTACGTTTGCACACAACGCTCACGGCACGCCACGTCGCACACACGCACACGCACACACGTCACACAGCACGCGCATCACGCACGACAACGTCGCAGCCATATTCGCGCTCACGCACACTCACGTCACACACATGGCGCTCACGCCAACAACGACGTGCGGCTCACGCACCCACGTCGCACCACACGCGCGCACGCACGATTTCACGCGCCTCACCAGCACCCCACGTCAATGCACACAAACGCACTCACGCACCACGTCGCACGCAACACAGAGCTCAACGCACACCACGGACCGTGCCGGGTCACACACACGCGCTCACGCACACACGGATAAAAATTCGTATCAGCCCCTCGAGGTCTTTGCCCCCCCCCCCAATCCAAAACTGCCTTTCAGCGCGGCTACTGAGGCCACTACAGGTATTTTGGGGCTCGTCCGGAATTTTCGAGCAATGCAATAGTAGCAGAAAAAAGCAATAACCATAATTGAAATTGTTATAAGTCTAGTATAGTAATTATAGCTTTAGTATGCGAGGCTGAGAAATTGCTTCACTCCCAGCGCCAGTACCGTAATAGAACCTGTAACGAACGCTAGGCAGCCAGCGGGCCGAGCGTGATGAGCGTATCATCAACCGCGGCGAAACAAGCCTGGAGCGAGGCGCGCACGAAGTCATTGCACGCAGGGGGAGCAGGAATCACCGACTGAATTCGATACATTCCGCGATCTACACTCAACGGTACCGGGCACATGCAGGTGGGAGAGAGCACTAGACGCACCCGGACAGGAGAAGCCCGATAAGAAAAACGAGGAGGCCGCTCTAGCACAACCCCGCATCATCCAAGAGGGACTAGGGAGAGCTCTCGAAGTAAACTGGCGGTAGCCCAGTCAGTCAACGAAGGGCAGATGCTAGTCCGAGTAATCACGCCGATATTTTTGGGCAGGCTCAGAAGAGACGGCGATGAAAACTCGCATGTAGGCCGGACAAAGCAATGGCCATGCTTCCACGCAACGATAGTCACGCAATGACGAAGAAGAAGAGTCGGATACAGCCGGCGAATGACGATATATCTGGCCTATCCTAACGACGCGTGGCAAGAGCAGCGCACACGCATTGGAGGACGACTCGCCCCCGAATCAATGCCACGTCATAGCAGGCAGCACCTAGAAAAGAAGGAAGGCGCCAACATTCGGAAAGGAGACGGAACTGCTTCAAAACAGTTCCTGGTTAAATTTGTCATGACGGCTACCTACAACACTGGACAGGGAGACATGGGGCCGCGAGTAAGCTGGAAATTATGTCGTGGAAGTCAGAAGCATTGGAAGGCCATGATTGAAATGTCTCGATCCAGGCGAACGCAGCTAAGCGGCAGGTTGTTTTCTTTGTCGCAACGGAAGATTCGATCCCGAAAGCGAAGAACGTACATCGAAGCCGAGTTAGCGCAAACAGGAACCGGAGAAGGGGAGAAACTAATGAGAAATACGCGAGCCGTCGTGCGAGCAGCTGTGTTAAATCGGGCAGCTACCCAGCCGGGAATGATCGTCATCAATTTGATGAGATCCTGATCAATAAGTACCTGAAAGGTCTGGGAGGATACGGAATTCAGGCGCTATGTACTCCTTCCAGCAGCGCGAACATCAATGGACTTGAAGCTATAACCCGCATGTAGGCCTGTTCGAAGCAAGTAAACAAGAGAAACAGCATAGCAGGAAGCCGCCACCAGACAGGAGTTTATCAGCACGAGGCTGTGAGTACAGCCAACAGCTGCCAACATCAAGGCCTGCTTAAACCAACCTGCGAGATGAGGTACGGAAATCATAAAAGCAAGAATGCGGTAAGATGAGGGTGAACCACGAAGTCCCAGGAGGAGGCCGCGTGAACAGCATGTTGGAGAAAAAAGGCCAGGATCAGGTCAAGGCACGACCATACCTACGCTATGAGAGGAATGGCAAGGTCATCGCAGGACATGGCGCCAATGAGAAACATTGAGTGTTTATTACTGCAGAAGGAACGCGAACAATATGGCAGAGCGCCAATCCGCAGAGATTGCATGACAAGGATATAAAGAAATCCACACTACTACCAATGCGCACAAGAATCGAGATCAGAAATCATTAAACTAGAGAACCAGCATAGGGTCGGTAGACAACTGGTCGGCATCACAGAGGCGGAGAGAGGTAAAATAAAATAAAGTAAAAGTAAAATAAAAAGTAAGAAATCATCAGCGGCCAGAACACGGAGCGAATATCAACAGTCTCATATCACGCGTACAGTTGTACCCTAGCTGATGGTGCGTGTAAAGGAGGAGGAATGTTAAAGAGACAGTAGCCTCTTAGGATTTTACTGCATACAAACTGTACTTACTGTATAACAACATCGTCTATACCCACACGTATTTGTTACCAAAGATACCTAATTTAATTGTATAATTAATTAAAAACATCAACGCTTACGAAAATTTGAACAGGCGCATGGACACCCGCCCGCGACGTGCTGCCACCCCGAAACAAGTTCGTATGAACATTATTTTGGCACGTTAACAGGAGCCACGAGGGCTAATCAATAAAAAGTGCAATTAATATTTATATACCAAATGCTATTTAACCGAACGATATTCATTTTTAGGGCAAATTTATTCTCATATTATAACTGAAACTATAATGTCCGTTTAATAAAGATATTACAGATCCTTTTTTGTTTTAAAAATGAATATAAATAAGAAACACCTCTCAGGTCTGTAGCCACTTGGCTGTAAAGTGTTTGGCAGCAACGTTATCAGATCGTGCTCTTTGAGTGGCGCCAGGACCGCCGTCGGTTTGAATCAAACTGTAGTCCGTTAAGTTTTAAAACAGTTTTTTAAAAATATTCTAATGGTGATTGAACGCATGGAAATTTTTATTAGCGTAATTATAACCTATAATTACATGAAATAACCACTAGAACCTAAAGTAAACTCTAACCTTTAAGGAAATCCCGTCGTGGACAGTGGACCAAAACGTATCTACAGACTGTGAAATTGCGACGAGGTTCGTATACAGATTGGAGTCCAATGAAAGACACAGATAGAAGGGGTTTGTCAGTGCTGCGGAAGGGACGTAACCCAGACAGTGAGAAGAAGAAGAGGAGGAAGGGGAGGAGGAAAAGAGATTCGCCCCCTCGGAGAATTGCCCAGATACAACATGAAGTTGGCGAAGAGGATCGTACCAGTTGGCGACAGAAACACGACAGACAAGGAGAGACGGCCTTCCGAAAGAAGAGACGGGGGAGAGCAAGGTGAAAGAAAGAGATGAAACCACTTCCCAGCCGTAATGAGGACTGAATGATTCTTCAAATGATAGGATGAAGAGAACAGTGGCCGCGTTTTTGGTTGTGCCGATGGAAATCAGGGCGAATCGGATCGTACGAGAAAATCCGTGAGGATGAGGGGGAGAAACCATGGATATGGCCACCCGAGAACATTAGAGCATAGCAGGACAGGTGATCTGTATCTGACTTCTTCAAGAATGAATAGAACCGGGTCAGATAGGACCTGAGTTTTCTGAGATCGCCGTCATGAATGGGAGCAGGAGCAAAGCATACTGGGTGCAATGGCCACCAAACTGGAAGTAGCACGAAAGACGATTGTAATCGCCTGGTGGGATGACACCAGTGACACACAAATCCAGCCATCGCAGTCAGGCTGATAATACCTGCATAAATTGAGTAAAAGAAGTATTTCAAAAATTGCATTATCATCGAACGGAGGAACATCAAAGGTGAAAAACTGACGCAAGGTAGTATTCAAGCAGAGAT
>NW_014578838.1:38799-44885 GCF_000485595.1 Priapulus caudatus
AGGGATTGTAATGTGACGAGGACAACACTGTAAAGGACTGAAGGAGAGCACCGACTGAAGGAAGTGACAATAATTGGAACAACGGATAAGAAAGCAGAGAGAAGAAGATATCACCACGAGAGGAAGGTAAATCGTATCGAGGGCGGATACTAAGAGGAAGTTGGGAGGAGTTGTGGAAATTTCAGGGGGGTGAAGAGTTGTGGAGATCTCAGGGGGGGGAGGTGATGACGTTATACACAAAGAAGTTCAAGAAGCGACAGGCGATAAAAAGTTTACCTGGGGGCTAGGTAAAAAGTGTTTACCAGCGGACACAGACGAGCATGGGGGAGGGGGTCCCATAAAGCGATGAATAATGGATGTGGGAGGCTCATGGGGAGTTGCGTCCTCACGTAGCACGCGCCGAGCGAAGAGAGTGGCGCAGCGAGCAGGTGCAAGACGAAGGAGAGTGCGGCGCTCGTGCGTATATGAACAAGGGTTGATACACTCGTACACAAGTGTTAAGCGAGGGGGGTGACAATGCCAGGCCCCGGGGAGAGACAGGGAGGCGCGCCTGGATGTACGTACGCAGACTCCTATATAAGCAGAAGATGCCAATGCAGGACGCGGCTTTAGGCCGGTTTTGCCACGCGGTTTCCAGAACCGGTCACTAGGCCTCAAATACAACCGAATGACAAATATAGGCACTAGTTTTTTAAAATTACGGGGGGCGTGCCTGGACGCCCTTAGCTGGCAAGAGAGCATATGAAACTGGTCAGCTGCAAACCCAGCCGGCTCTAGATCCGCCTCTGCAATGGTAAAATGAGTCGTCCTTTGAGGCCACGAAACGCACGAGTCAACGAGTCAGTCTTCGGACGGCCACGAACGAGAACGAACGAGCCGAACGAACGAACGAACGAGACGAACGAACGATCCGCTCATAGCAGTAGCAGGGGCGATCAGAGGGGGAGGTCGATGGGGGTCCGGACCCCCTTTTTACATCCACAAAAAAGAGAAAATAAAGCATACCACGCAGCGACGCGCAGCGGCGCGCGCGCGCTACTAACACAGGCACACGAGGCGCACACACTTCTCTTATATTGTTCCCATAAAAAATCTTGTTTAGCGCTAGTTTTTCTGATAAAGATTTCCTTATTATATGTAAATTCGTTATAAAAACTAGAAAGGGCAAAGAGGGGTCTGGAGGCGTCAGGGGACGAATCTGATAAATTTTTTGCGCATCTAGCCATCAAATTACTGGGCTCAGATGGCTCTCAGAATGCACGTCACTTTTATAAAAAAATTTTTGGGAGAGATCCCCAACCCCTCAGTGGCTTCGGAGCATTTAAAACTAGAAAAGTAAGGCAAGAAAAAGTGGGCCCTTTAATTTTTTTGGACCCCTTTTCAAAAATCTGGATGCGTCGCTGCTCGAGCGCAACACGTCGGAGGAGAGTTCGGCACAAGGCAAGGACGACGCCGCGAGAAGGTATAATCCTATACTAACGGGAAGGGGCGGAGGCTATAGCCTACACACGACGGGGAGAGCACACTGCCACCCAACGAACTTGGCCGAGCCGCGGAGCACACGACTGGAGAGACAGAGACGGCTACAATATTAACCCATAGAATAGCTAAAGAAGTTAAACGTGTAATCACCTAAGAGGTAAGTAAACGTGACACGAGCAATATATATTAAATCAGCTATAATTGGAGATACGTGCATTGGGGTGAACGTTATCTCTGTTGATTTCGTATGTGATAAATAAAACCCCAGTTGTATACAGACTGAATCTAAGGACTTTGCGTTAATTTCATCTGGGTTTTACCTGTATGCGTCACGTCCTAGCTTCGGCGTAGGAAGGAAAATGATCCGAGCACAATATAAATTACATCGTGCTAAGACAAGCACGTGATAAAATCCGTGTGGCACCCCTAGGGATAGGGCCACTACACTAACACGAGGGGCGCCACTAGCCCCAGTGACATAATATAGAAGTTGTTCGGTTGATGGATAGGGAGTCCATGGTCCTTATATATATAATGATATAATCAGAGTAGGCTAATAATTAGGAGTACACACATATCTTTTATGTACTCTATATAAAATAGATAAATATTAGATGTATATATATTATATATATAGTATATATATATATATATATATATATATATATATATATATATATATAACATACAAACATAACATATTTATAATATGTATCTATCTATTTATCTCTCTCTCTCTATATATATATATATATATATTTATAAAATTATATATACAAAAATATATATTAATTTTGTATACATATATATCCGAGTAGGCCGAGTAGATGATATCATATCGTTTCAGCTGGCAAACGCACCAAACGTCAGGTGGCGGTATTGCATATCCGGTGACACGGACTGATATCCTTCGTGGCGTTCCTGTTTGTACTTTGTACTGTAGTTTCTTTTTCGTGTGTGAATCGGCATAACCCCCATGTCCGTTATCCACTTCGTCTAGTGTTACAGTTACTGTAGTAGTTTTTGCATTTACTGTTGTTGTGTTTCAAATTTTTGCGCGACATAGCCGAGAATACACTGACGATGCCGATGGTGAAGGAAATAAACTCCCCGGTAATTACTTAGTACTATACTCTCAATGATACTAATACTCTCAAGGATACTTTTAGGAAAATTTTTACCGATTTTTAATTTTCAACTTTATTCGATGGCTAACACTATGTGCCACCTGTGTACGTGCTCATTTCTCCATACAACGGTACATGTGAACTGTCAGAGCGTTTTGCTTGCCCGCGTACATCATTACATGTGTAGTGAGCCGCGGCTGACGTCATTATGACGTCAGACACATGATACAACCAGCATTTTCACGATATTCACTGAGCCAGTATCCATCAACAGGGGCGGATCCAGAGGGGGGGTCAAGGGGGTGTGGACCCCCCCTTTTTACCACAAAAAAGGGAAAAAACCATGCACGCGCACGCGCACACACACACACACACACACACTTCTCTTATATTGTCTCCATAAAAAAATCTTGTTTAGTGCTAGTTTTTCTGATAAAGATTGACTTATATATATGTAAATTTGTTATAAAAACCTAGAAAGGGGCAAAGAGGGGTCTGCAGGCGTCCGGGGTACCGGATCTGATAAATTTTTGCATTCTAGACATCAAAATTACTGCTCAGATGCTCTCAGAATGCACCAATTTATAAAAAAAATCTTGGGAGAGGTCCCCCAAAAGTGGCCTTCGGCAGCATTTTAAAACACTAGAAAAAGTAAGCAAGAAAAAGTGCCCTTTATTTCTTCCTGGACACCCCCTTTTCAAAAATCCTGGATCCGCCCCTGATCAACATCAGGAGTAGATAATAGGGACTTCCCTATTATCTACTCCTGATCAACATCAACCCTGCTACAGCTGTACTACTACCTAGATACAATAATGTAACCCAAACACAGGATAGGGTTACAACGCATCCCTATCCTTTTGTGTGGAGGAACCCCTGAGTGAATCACTCAGGGCGGTTTGCTGGTGCGTTTTCAGAGACTAGAACTTCCAAACTGGGTTTATTCTCAACATGAACCTTCCTCCGCTATCCTGGAACTTACTATGTATCACAATACTCTGTATTAAACTAATATAACGTATTACAAAAATTCGAAGCGACGAGCGGCGATTCTTCCAGCGCCATTTCTGTTGACCTGTGACGTACACATTCCCAATGTGCATAGCGTTCGGCTAACTTCGTCATGACATCCCGACTGACAGCAGGCATCCAATGATACATTCGATTTTGGAGTCGAAGTTAGCCGAACGCTATGCGCATTGGGAATGCGTACGTCACAGGTCAACAGAAATGGCGCTGGAAGAATCGCCGCTCGTCGCTTCAAATTTTTGTAACACGTTATATTAGTTTAATACAGAGTATTGTGATACATAGTAAGTTCTAGGATAGCGGAGAAAGGTTCGTGTTGAGAATAAACCCAGTTTGGAAGTTCTAGTCTCTGAAAACGCACCAGCAAACCGCCCTGAGTGATTCACTCAGGGGTTCCTCCACACAAAAGGATAGGGACGCGTTGTAACCCTATCCTGTGTTTGGGTTACATTATTGTATCTATACTACTACCCTGATCCAATAAGTATCCCACAAGAGCCTAAAATAGTTCTCACACCTCGCAACGCACCTTACATAAGGCACGCGTTTGTTGACAGTGACGTCAGACAATGGGCGGGTTTGCGCCATTTGCATGAAATTGCATATTGGTCACTCGTAAATTTCTGCAAAGGTGCAATGGACATTTTATCCATTTAAGTGGTGTCAGTTAGTCATGGATATGTGCAGATAAGTACTAACAGTAGATTATTTCATACGTTCACAACATTTTTGCCCAAGGCGGTCACGTATATGTGAAAATTAGAACAAGTGCCGCGGACGCAGCGCTCATGACCTCCGTGTACTGCGGTGATTGGCTCTGTGGTCGGAGTGGTGGATTCTAAGCTCAACCTGGATAGTTCCAAATGTGTTTCACATTAACGGCGCGAAACAGTGGAATGGCACAGGGATGGTAATGAGTTACAACCTGTCTCTGAGGATGTTCGTTGGGGTCGTCATGAAAGTTGCCAGCGAGTGGCCGCGTACGTTTAAGTGGCTTAAAGTGTCTACGTCACGAATCTCCTGAAATTTATAGGTTGAAACCTTATTTTTGTAATTTTTTTACATGAAAGTTAGTACTCAACCGTTACCTAATGTATGCGCACACAAGCTCTCACTGATAAACATGTTTTACGTTGGTGTAGATTGGCAACAATCTTGACGATTTGAATTAGTGTTGTCTAACACTATTTTACCCAGTAGCTGGCTTCTGCTTCGGTTGCTGTACTGGTTGCTGTGGTCGATGTCACAGGCTTTTATTTTTAAGGGGCGCGTCGCGCTCAGCGGTCCACCGCGCCTGTCCGGAAATTGTGGGCCATGAGTGCCGGCATCATCCGGGCCTAATAAAAGTGGTTGAAAACATCCGGCGACCCAAAAGTATGTCTTATTATGTGAATATAGCGCTCCATAGAGTTCTAAAATGTACGGGGGGGTACTAAAAGGTTAGCAAGCACACAACAATTTGTGGTGGTGTATAGTAACTGAAACGTATAGGCAGAGGTACAGGTGTGGTTTACTACCCTCTGGTTATATTATATATTATAAATAAACTAGAACAACAGGCATGCCAAATCAGGTACTATACGGTGCGCACACGTTACGGACTGCCTCGTTTTCTACTATACGCATGGCGAGAAGTGGGTTTTCTGCCGGACGTGAACATCGTAGGGCTGGAGGGCTACTAGCGTGTATAAGTACAAGTAATTTGGCTAGTTTTGTTGATGGATTGTGATGATAGTTTTTGTTCTGAAATTGATGGTACATGGTTAGAATTCTAAGGATGGAAATCAGATATAATAAAAAAACAAAGTTTATTTTTACATCCGATCACCTCTTTTTCTTATTGTGGTGCTAGTGTTGGGTTGTTGGATGAAAAGAATGTAATCCTGATGAAGGCCATTGAATGAATGAAGGCTGAAGATGAATGATAAAGTGATTGAATGACCATCCAATTTTTTCGTTTTGGATTTCACTCTAGATGGAGGATTGGTCATGATCATCATCAACCCAAGAGAACTGATGGAGAGCCTCCAAGGAGGCTCTCGCATCATCCCTTTTAAAGGTGTGATTTTTAGATGGAGCTCTCCATCATGCCTCTTAGGGTGTAATTTTTTATGGAGCTCTCCATCCATGCCTCTTAAGGGGTGTGATTATGGAGTGTGAAAAGCGCCCCTATGGTGTCGCTAGGGAGTCATTAGTAGTCCTCCTGTACTTTCCAAATCTGAAAGCCTGATGTCATCGTGATTTGTGTATGGTGCACAAAGTGGTGCCCAAACAGTTTTCTTGTTTTGGATTTTGTGTTTAGCTATAATAAGAATAAGAAATAAAGGAAAAATAAATAATCTCATGTTTTCCATGTTATTATGTTTGAAAAAATTATAAATAAAAAACTGCGAATGCTATTAGTGTTTTTTAATTTCTGGCCAACAAAAATCATTGGCGACAGTCCCC